>NC_068355.1:151092705-151157705 GCF_020536995.1 Dreissena polymorpha
ACAAAGGATTGTCGGCTATGTGCGAGATTCTTTCAACAAAAGAGATGTTATATGTCCAGGTAAGCTTGTTTACTCAATTATTACCATTAGTTATACTCTTATTTCAATTAAATCATCTTACTGAATATATTTTTTTCTACATGATAATGTTATTTTTTAATATTGCTGTGATATTTACATTATGATGATGATGATGATGATGATGATGATGATGATGATGATGATGATGATGATGATGATGATGATGATGATGATGATGATGATGATGATGATCATGATGATGATGATGATCATGATGATGATGATGATGATGATCATCATCATCATCATCATCATCATCATCATCATCATCATCATCATCATCATCATCATCATCATCATCATCATCATCATCATCATCAGAAAATGTTTGCACTTGAACCATTAATCAACGTAAATCTGTATGTTTCATAGTGAAATATTTTCTTGTAAAAATACATGTTTAATGTTTGCGGAACAGAACAGAACAAATCTTTACTATATTACAATATTACACAGGTCACCTAATGCAATGAACATACATTCATCGTGAGCTTATATAAGTTGTATAATATAATTACACAGTTTCATGAAGCATTGGGTGAGGAGGGAAGGTGATTTTTGGAGTTTAATTAGCTACTCAGCTGCTACAAGCGACTACATAATGTTATTATTTTACAACTAACGAAGTTATTATTCTACAGTTAACGAATTTGATTATATCAAAAAAATACTGGGAAAAACTAGTCGTTTTAGCAATAGTTTTGTGACAATACTTAAAGACTGCGTGTTAACAAAAATGAATCAAAGTTAAGATTCAAAGACAACGAATACATTATGCATACAGAATATATAAAACGATGGGTAATAAAGGTTAGTAAAGAAACATTTTAATCAGTTATTGTTCAGCAATATTTCGTAAAGGTAAGAAGAAAAAAGAAAAATATCAACACAAAATAAAAACAGAACAACTACAACAACAACAACAACAACAACAACAAAAGAGATGCAACCTCAATAAATAAAGAACTAATGTAAAGGAACTACGAAGATCCGTTGTTAAACCATTTAAGCACTATGTATTATAAGTCAATTACGGATCGATTATATATTAGTTGTTGTCCACAAACAGAAATTTTGACCAAAAAAATGTAACATTTTTGGAACGAAATAATTATAGTTTACATAGATTCGGAAGTAAAAACATATAGAGCGGTAAAAAACCTTCATTATAAAATATTTTTATTGACTACCAAGTAATGTATAAGCAACGTTTTATTTCAAGTTATAACATGAGACACATGGTATATTTAACAATAACATTCTTTATTGTAGAAGTATGTATTCATTTAAACCAATCGTACATGGCCATTGAGAAACAAATGTTGAGATACTAGCTGAATAATATTTTACGATCGGGGAAACGCGGGTCCTTTTTTATATTGTGCACTATAATGCGGGGAGAAATTTTAAATATTGCTCATTCAATGTCTGGCACTCTCCCATCGACAGAAAGTTAAAGAAGGGTAGCCAAGAGGTTAAATTATTTCAGTTTTTATTTCATTTTATGCGGGAAGTAAACGTTCAATATTTAACCATACTAGAATATATTATAAACTCTGATGTAGATCATGGCTGGTTTATTGCGCACTATTATACAACACGGACCGTGATTACAAATGTGTTTATCCTTCAGTGGGCCCGCATTCGGTAAGGGATCTTATCGTTAAAATGGTCGATAGTAAGTGAATGTTTGAATGTTCGGCCATGCGAAGCGTGTACAACATTTTGATTACCGCACAATGTATGCATTTAAGCGAAGGATACATTAACGGTAACGTGTTTAACCAAGATGCGCCGTGAAAAGGAATTACATGTTTATAATTTGCACATAAATTGACAGAGTTAACATGGGTAATATTTGATTTATGGATATAATATTGTTGGCTTTCTGCATATACTCGGTTGAGTACAGAGACAAAATATTTGTGCTAAGAATCCTAAAATGATATTTTAAATGCTATTTATAGCTATAAGGAGTAATACGGTGTTGGTTTATATAACATTAAGAAGCATTTTATTATAAGCGCTTGAAAAAATGTATTATGGATTTCATAAATTGTGCCAAATTTCGTAATATACAAGTGCTGGTAGCACACATCAGATCTTTTAATTTAATAACATTTGGGTGTACCCCATATTTACGGGGGATGAATTTAGCTCTGTTTGCTTGAAAGAACGGTCATCATAGTAGATAATGCATCTCGTCACCGATATCCTTTTTTGTTGTAGAGAGTGCATTTACGGTTCTCATAAGAGATGAACGGTTGAGCGGAGCGACCGGTTTCTACTGAAAATCAATGATTCCCCGTACAACTCAGGTAAAATTAACATATATTTTTCTGTCTGTGTGTTTTCCTTAAAAAGCGCATACATTTCATTTTTGCAGGATACGTCCTGTTGTGACAGCCATTTTTAGCTCGACTATTATATATGAAATATATATAGTGGAGCTATCCTACTCAACCCGGCGTCGGCGTTAGCGTTCGCGTTCCCGTTAGCATTATCGTGCAACTGTTAAAGTTTGCGTACCACCCCAGATATTTTCATTGTCCCTTGACATATTGCTTTAATATTTTGCATACTTCTTTACCAACATGACCCCAATCTATAAACAAGACCAGGCAACTGTATCAAGCATTTTGTAAGAATTATGGCCATTTTTTAACTTACGCTATGCATATTATTTATAAATCTATGTTAAAGTTTGCGTACCACCTCAAATATTTTAATTGTCCCTTGACATATTGCTTTCATATTTTGCAAACTTCTTTACCAACATGACCCCAATATATAAACAAGAGCAGACAACTGTATCAAGCATTTTGTAAGAAGTATGGCCCTTTTTTCACTTATAATATGCATATTATTTTAGTTATATTGCCATAACTTCTTTATTTATGATCAGATTTTATTAATACTTTGACAAAACAACACTTACCTGAATACCACAATGGATTCCACCCAAACAATATCCCACGCCCCAACACAGAATCACTGCCCACCCCCCCCCCCCCCCCCCGCAAAAAAAAATTAAAATATTTTTTGTTCCTTTCTTTATTTTTGAAAGATCGTCTATTAAATGACCCCACCCCACAGTATACCCCCCTCTCACCTCCCCCTACCCAATCCAAAACAAATATTTTTTCTTTAAACCATGGTTACAAAAAAAAAATAAGTATTAATTTACTTAATTTTGTTAAGGACCGTCAAAACTTCCTACCTAAGCTATTGCTATCAAACTTAAAATAAAATCTTATTAGTTTGTTTTATATCTTTACAAATGATCAATAGATTGTTGAAAATATACCTGAACTATTACCTTGACCTTTGAATAATTTTAACAATTTCCCCATGATGGCTTACGTTATACTGTCAAACACTCGAATAGTCGAGCGCGCTGTCCTCTGACAGCTCTTGTTGTTTGATCTGATCCATTAAGACTTTCCTAACATAATAATGGAGGGTTTTAGAAATAATATTTTCTTGTCCCAACCAAACATGCGAGAGACTAGTGGAATTCAAAATATTGATCATACAGTTTGTCCATTTAAACCTTAATTGTGAGTGAAGTGTACATTTATATATAAGTAGGGATAGTTTATTACTTTTGTCCAAGACAATTTTATCCCAATATTTAATCATTTGCATGTGTATTACGATATCTAGCGGATATCGGCCAAATTCAGAATTTAGACAGTATTAAGGGGTACACAAGTTTGTTTCGTTTATCCTTCGAAGACTGTTGCAGTGAGCATGTTCAATAATATCTAGGTTTTAGTTACCCCAAAGTTCACATACGTATGTTAAAATTAGCTACATTGTATGATCAAATAACATAACCTTTTTTCTAGCCGACCAAAATGATATGAATTAAAATGAATATCGAGAACTCTATCTGATATGAAACTGATTGAATGCAACGAACGTTTCCATTTTATAAATGGCAATGTGTGTACCAGTTCAGCAACTTTGTAACCAGCATATATCAGCATGAGCTCTTGCTTACCTGGTCAAGTACATATGTAGTGAAACTGCATCTTCCGGAGCATGTCATATGCATGTGTGTTCCAGATTATTTATACATGCCTGAGCCGATACTTACAGAGTCCAGTATGTTGGTAGGACAAATATACCATCGCCAGTCTTTAACCATGATTTTGGTACAAATTTAGTATCCAGGTAGGGAAAACGTACCACCGTTTTCATACGCAAACATATAACGAACTGGTCATGTGCCTGGATTGTGAAAACATGCCAGCTCGAGCCTATTCTTACCATGTTGGTACCAGTTCAGTTTCCATATAGTGAACCTTTGAACAGTACAAATATTGTAAACCATGCCTTCTAGTAAAACTGCTACGATAACTAGTATCTTATATTAAACCATATTTACCAGAAACCCGTGAGGCATGGATATTTTAACATACCGCTAGCCGTTTACAGACCACAAATATGTTAAACGCCATGGTTTATTAGTAGTCAGGAATTTGAAACATACGTTACATGCTATAAAACCGTACAATATATGCCATAGGCGACTAGTTAGTGCTCAAACAGAAAAAAAACAAGTAAAATGTATTCCGGATATTGAAAATCCAATTAAAATTTTTCATGGATTGCTTTATTTGATAATGGTTTTAGTAGAATTTTCTTTTGAAAACTATGAAAGACGGTGAAAGTGGAAAAAGCAGATGTCAAGTCATATCGATACATATCCGTATCTTAATATTTTTTTTATTATTTTGAACTGTATTTAATATTTCCTGTTTTATTTGTGTTTGATATTGTGTATCTAATAAGATGCTGTTGTTAATTTTAAAGTATCCTGGGCCTCTTTCAGGTTGTATATTGTGCAGTTTAAGTTCAACTAGAGAGTGGTCAGTCATAAATCCTGGTTTTATGTTACATGTGTCAATAATGTTGCAAAGAGACTCAGATATTAAAAAATATTCTAATCTACAAAATATTGTTGGTTTTGTGTTTGAATGCCAGGTGAATTTGCTTTCGTTTGGATATATTGTACGCCAGATGTCTATCATATTGTAGTTTTCAATTATGTAATTTAAAATGTTTCTATTTTTAAGATGAGTATAAAGGTTTCCCTTCTTTTTATCTAATAACGGGTTAAGAACAGTATTGAAATCACCACCGACTATAAACTTTTTATCTTGGTTATTATTTATAAAGGATTGTAATGTTTCGTAAAAAGTGGAATCATCTATGTTAGGGCCGTAAACGTTGATTAATGTTAATTGTGTTTCGTGTAGTTTAATATCTATACTTGCTTGTCTGCCAATTATTATTAACAAATAGGATTTTTTTTCAAAGATTTTCAGATTAACATGGAAAAAAACAATTAGGTTTCATACACATGGATCAAAAATTTGGCAAATTAATAACATTTTTTTTCCCAAATGTTTTTAGATAAGCATACAAAAAAATACGTTTCGTACCCATGGATAAAAGCATTAGCACATTAATGAAAACATATGTTTAGGATTAATATATGTTATTGAAGTACACATACGTTTCAAATACATGGATCAATCCCTTAACAAAAATAATTGCAACTTCTATTTAGGATTAATATATGTAATTTAAGTACACATGCTTTAAAAGGTGATTTCTAAAACAGTTTTGCTTTTGTTACATAAACTTATAACATAAACTTATAACATAAAAATAGCTAAGGTACAAGTTAGATATGCCAGTTTGTATGATAAACAGCATAATGAATAGTTACACCTATAAAATCAATAACTCTAATGTGTAAGTGATAATTTCTATTTACTTGCATGATCACATCAAACCCTATGCTGGAAACATTTTAATTAGGAGCATTAATGTAGATAATAATTGGTTTGTCTTTATTTGATTATGTTAACACATAACAGAGCTCCAGATAAGGTTTTGTGAAATTCTTAAATTACTACCAGATTTTCAAAAAGAATTCTTAACTCTGAAATTTTATTCTTAACGTTACTACTTAGTTTTGGAAAATAATTCTTATTTTTTCTAAAAGACCTAAAAATGAATAATAATGGTTATTTTCATGCAAAAAAAATCAAAATAAACATACTAGCAACTTTATTTATGCGAGTTCAACAGTGTCTATTCAGTATTATACAATTTTATTTTTCAAATACCTTCATATGCCCAAACTGTGCTTAGATTGTATGCCTTAGATGAATTTTTACATATTTCACAATTAAAACGGATCTCCCTTTCAATCTTTTCAACGATTAGCCACGGGACTTGTCCCTTCCACTCGTTCAATGTTTTTTGTGTGTTTAAGTTTGGACCCGTCGTGTCGCGTTTTTGTTTAGCTTTTCTGACTGTGTCGGCAACTGAACAAACCACATCGTATAAGATCTTTTCTATAATGTCTTTCTTAACATTTAACTTCGGCTTACTTTGCGTACAATATGTTAAAAGCGTGTTTTTGGACGCTTTGCATTTTTTTAGGACGTTCTCTGGGCGCCGCCATTTTTTTTGCAAGATAGACTGTATACGCCGCTTTTATTGGAAAAAATGCGCTTTGTTATACAAACCTGATATCCATTCTATATAAGCACCGCAAAGATCTTTAATACGCAAAAAGAACTCAATAAAAATCGATACGATCCGATGTAAAAATAATATTCGTAACTTGATTTTGAAATTCTTAATGGTATGACAAGATTTTAAAATAAATACGTAACGGACTTGAAAATAATTCGTAATTACGAAAATACGACCCTTATCTGGAGCTCTGTCATAAGTTAATTTTTATTTGTAGAATGAATATAGCTTTATAATCAATTTTAATACAAGTGAGAACTTAGGTTTGACAAGCATGTTAATTTTGTAACTACACTTTAGTTTGAATCACTTTTAATTTCTTTTTAATTTGTATTATCAATATAATTTAATCAGCATGTAGAAAAGGTATATAATTTGACAAGCGTGTTACTTTTCCTAATAATTTTTTAACTGATCTATATGAGAAAAGAGAGTACTCTTGAAGACAGAGATATTATATAAGACAGTGTAATTACATTTTACATCCAACTTTCACTCAACACTTAAAAAAAACTTCATATGAAAGCGAAAATGAAGTAAGATTTTTGTTAATATATTAATGAAGGACTGCTATTTATAAAGTGTTAAATGAAAAAAATAAAAGGATGATTTAAGTCTTCCACTTTAAATACCTTGAACAACTATACATTTCAAATTAACCTATTAAATGAAAATTATTGAATTGAAGGTATTAAAGTTCATAAGTTATCTAGTAATTGGTAACACTGAAGACTGTGTATTGAGTTAAAATTTGACAATAGCAGATGTATTTATATTTTGAAGCATGTCCTGAACCCATCAAAAGAAGAGAGTCATGGTTAGTTACATAATCATATGAATGTTATTATTATTAAATATGTTTTAATCTAAATTAAATAGTTTCACTGGATTCTTGTTACATGCATAATATGGTGTATCAAAATACAATTCTAACACTATCATACATGTGGAATATATACATGTTGGACTATATGCACACAGAAAGGAAAAATAAAACTGTATATATAACACACTAATACAGATTTTTTTCTAAAATCAAGAAAAATCAAGGGTCATGCTAGCAGGGAAAGCAATATTTATATGAATAGTATATGGTATCAGCGTAAGTACTGATAAAATGCAAAAAAAAATGTATGGATTCCAACTAATAAGATGATAAGTAGAGCATATTAATGTTCACAAAAACAAGTGCTCTAGCTTAGGAAATAAGAAAACGGTCTCCAGATAATAAGTATCTGGAAAAATGATTGGTTGCAGTAATGTTGTATTACAAGCAATATATAAAATATGAACCGGAACAAGTTGACAAGATAAATAGATCATTAAACATATGTATATAATTATTCACATTAAGACATCACACTAAAAAACAACTGCTTTAGTATACATAAACTGTTTGAAAGCACAAATATATCAAACGCATAAGGGAAAGTGTAGTGCTCTCAAAAACAGAAAGCATTAATATATGAAAAAAGGGGCTATTTAAGAATGAACACAATAAAATATTTACAGTCTTGAAAAAAAAAAGACAATATATAGCTATTTTTGTGTTAAGATAGAACAATATTTCATATTATACTCGCCTTATACAGGTTGAGCTTTCATTAATTATGTGTGATAAGTTCATCAATTTAACATACACATTTTGAAGCGCGATATTTTTATAACGAGGGGCGTAACTGCGTTATAATAACAGCACAATGCATGTGCGTAGCTAGATTTTTTATGCTACTTGATTAAAAGAGGTAGTGTTTAATTATCTCTTTCACATACTGTAACTTCAATGGTGTTGTGCAATATATTTTGATATTATTATTTTGGACGTTAAAAAGACAACAATAAATAATAATAGCTGGAAGGCCGCATGGGACCCCATTACATATAGGGACCTTTTACAGACATTATTAGCGCAGGTAAACCATGTAAAAAAATGGAAATACAAGTTTTTCTATGCACAGTTTCTATAGGCTATTTATTATTTATTTGATGCCACTCTGGTTAAAGCACGAGCGGGATTTTCCACACTCTCCGAATAGGATTTTTTCGGCCACGGCTTTTCCAACCAGTTTTTGAAATCCGGGTATTTTATCTGCGTTGCATGTTGGTTGCCTTTAAACAACGCAAATATTTTGCCCTCGAAGGACCAAGCTTTTTCGACGTCGCTGGGCTGTTTCAGACGGACGGAAGCCAGCACTTCTGCATTCAGTTTTGTTAGATCCTCGTTCGCGAAGATGCTAGACGCTTTGCATGCTTTTGCTTTCCGCAGAATGTCTATTTTGGTTTGTCGTCTGACGAACTTCACAATCACAGGGCTATTTTTATTGGGTTGAAATTTGCCTAGCCTGTGGGCTATGTCTATGTCAGTTGGCTCAAAATGGATGCCCAGATGAGTATTTACAAGTGCAACGATTTTGTTTGTAACCGATACCGAGGACTGACGGTCATGGTCATCCGGTACACGAGCTATTCTTAGATTCTTTCGACGACTGTATTGTTCGCTGTTGTTCGCGAACTCATCGTAGTTTATTGAATTACTGATTTTTTTATGTTCTAGATTTGCATTTTGTTATTGGAGTTCTTCTATTTGTTTCGTTTTTGTTAAGTTTTCATTTTTAAGCATTTCAATCTCGCGTTTTGGTTCAAAAGAATCGCTCTCTAAAATTTCTATTCGGCGTAGGACGTTTCCAAGGAGTTTTTCTTTTAGTTGTTCAACAGTTTCCTTTATCATTTCTTTTATAAAGGTCGAATCGTCTTTTGTGAGCACGCGCGATAATTTGCCGCTGATTTCATCCAGTCTTTTTTCAATTGTGATATCACTATCGCGGACATCTTGTTGCGTATTTTTGACAAATGTTGTCATAGTTTTTTGTTTTTTAGAGTCTGGTTTAGATTTTGTTTTGTTTTTCGCTTGACTACTATTTTTGGCTGTAAGGTCACTTTTTTCAAACACCGACGTCTCTAGCAGGCTAGTGTTTGTGGAAGTTTCACTTGCCGTAGATGAACATGTCCGCTTACCGGTATTCATTTTCACCGACTTGAGCACTACAATTGCTTCTTAGCCAAATGCAAAAATACACAAGTAATGGTAGAAGTTAAGAAAGATTTAACTGATGCATTACATATTATATGTTTCTTTAAGTTTAACACCGATAATAACAGTTTCTAATAAAATAATGAGATACAAGATAACAAAGGTTTGACAGATTCATAACATATGATATTTCCATTTAAAATTTGTAACGACAATTGCAAATTTAAAACAAATGAGATAAAGAATATACCTTTAGATCAAATTCTGAGATAAATAGTATACTTTGGATAAATTAATTTGTTTCTAAATTGGTCCTTAAATAATTTGCATTATATAAATATTTCTTTTTTTATTTTGTGTTCTCATTAACATATCGAACTTATTCAAGTTGACCATGCTTGATAATTTGGCTTTAAATATATTTTTCTGGTATCTTTGTATATTGGGCATATTAAGAAGAAATGATATTGATTTTCTTCGTCATAAAGATTACAAAATTTACATTTTTTGTTATCCCGGGCAATGTTGTGGTATCGACCTCGTTCTTTTTGCAATCTGTGTGATGACATTTGAGTTAGTGCTATTTTAATTGTTTTCGTTTTAATTATGTCTAAATATTGTTCTGTATAAAACGTATTCTTGATGCTGAAATATGTATTTAGTCTTAACTAATTATTGATTTCACTGTACCAGTGATATTTGTAATGATCAAATAAACGTTGTTCAATTAGATTGTAAATGTATGTTTGTTCAGATAGTTCTGTCAGGGTTTCCTGTTCATTCCAAACATAACTTTAACCGAGCTGCTCTAGTATTACTTTGATTTGATAAGCCCAATTTCTATTGTTGTACGCTATGTTTTGATTTGAGTCATTAAACATTAATGTATATGTTATTTTAATAAGACTATCATTTGAACATGATATTATTTTAAACCAATATTTAAATATATGTAATTTTTTAATGATTCTTTTCCAAAATCTTGTCCCCAGATTTCAGCAGAAAAGTGAAAAACCGGGGACACTAATTTTTCAAAAAGATTTATGTTTTCTTTAGTTGGGAACTCATATTGGTTTACAACTGATAAAGGTCGATGAAGCGCTCTATTACCGTGTTCTTCTATTGATTTTATCGATCTTATCGTTTTATACAAGTTTCCCTTTTTTAAATAAGGTTGCACCCAAGTATTTGAATGATGTGACGATTTCTAATATTTCACCATAAAGAGTAAAGTTAACATTTATTTGTCGGTTATAATTTTCGAAAATGACAACGTTTGTTATGCTAATATTGATTTTCAATTTATATTTATTACAATAGTTTTCAATGTCATTTAACATTAGTTGGGCTGATTTGGGTAAAGTCTAAAAAAGGACTTGATCATCGGCAGATAAAACAATAAAAATAATTGTATACAGTTGATCGAAATGATTCCTTCAATAATAGAATTAATATTTTCAATAATGTCATAAACGAACATCATGAATCAGAATATGATGCTTGAGAACGGGTCGCCTTGTTTAACACCAGAGTATGGGTTGATGTATTTGGATATGTTATTGTTTGCCCTGACGGCTGATTTTACTGATGAATACATGGCTTTAAGTGCAGAAACCATTTTAGAGCTTATGTGTGCGTTTATTAGCTTATGCCATAGTAAAGAACGATTAATACTGTCATACCATTTAGCATAATCAATAAAAAATGCAATATAATTTCTGCCCAGAGTTTAAAATTGTGTTGATTATACTGTTCAATATTAAGATACAGTCGACTGTGCTCTTTCCTTTTTTGGTAACCAAATTGGAAGTCAAATATAACTTTATTTTCATCACACCATTTGGCCAGTCTGTTTTAAAGAACCTAATAATATATATTTGATAACATATTATTTAAAGTTATTCCGCGATAATTTTTGCATCGCTCGGGTCTCCGCCTTTAAATATTGGTGCGATATAACCTATTCCCCAGCTCTCAGGATATTGTGCAGTATCAAAACTCTCATTCATAATAGTTGTGAGGTACTGTTTAATATAAGCATATGCTGTTTATACGCAATGGTGTAAAGCCCTTTAGTCAATTGAGGCTTTGCGTTCGATTTCGCGGTTTATTGCGTTATGGTGGAAATTTAGTCACGATAGGCCTAGTTTTCCCAGGTGTAGCTTTTCCTATACGGTGGACTCTATCGAGCTCGATATTGTTTCAAAAACAACCTAATTTAGACACAATATATGTGTTCATTGATTGCAAAAGTTTGAATGTAACTGTTTAATTCAATTTACAAATCAGTTTCGAATTGAATCAGTGTGCTATATGAAGGGTGGATGGAAATGCTCCACAAGCAAACAATGGTGGAATTTTCTAACACTCTTTTTATTTTTAGCAAAACTGTAGTCGTTTGTTTTTCATTTAAACGGTACTTTTGTTATTAATTTTGGTAACTGCGTTCCAGCATTTTCCCCGTGACCGACAACTGCAACAATTCGTCTTAATTCGTCCATGTGTTTTGGTGAAGAGTAACTTGTTAGTGTTCGTTCTGCGATCATTTCTATCCAATTATGTTTATTGAAAAGAATTATCTATTTTGGTGATGGGTTAATGCCCCATTTTCCGTGAATTATCAACATCAAATCAGGTCGATATTTTTTTTAACGAAGACAGATTTATAATTAAATCCTTAAAACAAATTACAGATTTGCATACTACCGTAAACACAGTTTGAAGGTAGTATATAGGAGTCAAGCTTTAGGTCCGTTTGTTAATGTGTCGGAATGTCGGCACTAGATTAAATAGGTGTGTGGCAAGAACTATTTATGTATTATTCATGCTATGAAATAGTTACTTACATCATATCATCGCAATGAAGTGGTGATGTGCATAATAAACTGTTCAAACCCATTTATTTACCCGTTTCTGAGTTATATGCCCTTGAAATTATGTCATCCGTGAATGACTTTAATGTATGCGTTCCGTTATTTATAAAAAAATAAGTGAATACAATGTCAAAAAAGGTTCGTTTCTCATGTTTATATGTAATTCAAAAAACTTAAATTACATAATTTAAAGTGTCTAATGTTCGAAGCACCTTATACACGTGCCTTTGACCTATAGACCTTCACATCAATATTTATTTCCTTTTCAATGAGTATCCATACATCAATTGCATATTTGTATGCATCAAGCGTTATGCGTTATCATCATCCTGTGAGAAAACTTAATTATCAAAGGACTGACCGGTTGTTCGACCGTTACAAATACGTATACGCTCTTCTATATGATGAAGGAAGGAGTTGCAGAAATAAACATCACACATAAATTAAGCCTTAACATTTGTGTGTAAAATCAGTTTCAAAGATCTACACCAATTTTCATATACTTCGTCGTGGAATTCGAGAATACTAGCTTATAGTTTAGTTAATTCATTTCGTCTGTTCATCTCAATGTCGCTTGTTGCTTATACTGTGATATAGGCCGCAGCAAAGCTTACCCATCTCGGATCGGTCCTGGCATAGTCTCTCCAGTTTTCCCCACGACTTTGAAATCTTCAATCTGATCACTACGCCTGGTGTTTTGGCCACCCTCTCTTCGTATTTCCATTGGGGTTTCAAGATGAGAGATTTCATTGTCTTATTAAATGCAGGTAGTTGTCTATTATCATCATGATGAAGAGGATTTATAGCTATCGGGAATTGGTTGATCTGTGAATGCATTTTATATGTGCACTCCATTTTATATCAAATGTTAAGTGCACAGTTGATCAAAAGTTGTCAGTTCTCATGTTATTACAATTCAAAGTATATTTCATTTCTGTCGATACTCAATCGTCAAAGTGCATGTTTGCAGCACTGACCTTTGTCCTGTGAACCGTAACATCACTAGTGTTATCCTTTCATTTTAAGTACCCATATACCCATTGCATGTATGAATGCATCAATTAGTTATCTTGATATAATGAGGAGAACATGAAGTTTTGGTGGTCATTTAATTGTAATTATTTAAGTTTGGTTGAGTGATATGTGATATATTACAATAAAGTCGAAAACTATAGCATTGATGCAAACTTTGTAGATATATTCCCAAAATGTTTCAATAGTTTGGCGAAACTTATTTGTTACAGAAAGCTATATTTTTCATTTTGTATTCAATAACATAATCCAGTGGTATTTATCTTAAATCCTCAGATATCATATGAGAACAACATGGAAAGTACATTTAACAGGTTGTTCTACATAATATTATTAAGACTTCTTTAAATATCAATCATATGGCAGACATAGTAAGGTTAATATCAATGTTATCGTTCGCATGGCATTTGCAAAAACACGTTTTCTTTACAGTTATGCAATGTGATATATTTTTATTATTATAATAGTGTTCATTCATTAAAACAAGGAGTAAAACAGCTAACAATTTGCAAATTTAACTTTTATCGGTGATTGTTTTGCAATTGTGACTCAGTAAAATAAATCGTGTTTTAATTCAAAAGTGCATGTTTTGCATTTGAAAATATAAAAATATCCACTTGACCCTATGGATTTATTTCAATTTGCGCATGGCCAGTACATGCATAATTTGGAGAGACATAATTAAATAAATGAATAAATATTAATATAGAATGTTATACATCAATTTTCATATTCAAATATATGATCTTAGGCCTTGATATGTTTTGTTATCGCATTTCAACACTTGTACGGATAGGTTGAACACCATTGGGTTAATCTAAAAGTTCAATTTAATTTCCAACACCTGTAGTGTTTTATTATTAAAGTTATAATTCGTTAAAGATACTATTTTGCATTTGTTTTAAAGACCCATATTTCCCCACTTCGCACTGCATTATAAAAATTATTCAGTCAGAAAATGTTTGCACTTGAACCAGTTACCAACGTAAATCTGTATGGCTCATTGTGAAATACCATTTACTTGTAGCAACACATATTTAATAGTTGCGGAACCTTTGTGTAGCCAACTTAGATTACGGACTAATGACCAGATGAAGAATGCTTTCTGATATGGAACTGATTGGATGCAACGCACGTTTCCTTTTTGTAAATGGCAATGTGTGTACCAGTCCAGCACCTTGATAATAAGCATATATCAGCAAGAGCTCTTGCTTATCTGGTCCAGTACACATGTAGTGAAATTGCATCTTCCAAAGCCCATCCTACGCATGTGTGTTCCAGTAAATTTATACATGCATAAGCCTATACTTACCAGGTCCAGTATTTTGGTAGGAAAAATATACCATAGCCAGTATTTAACCATCATTTGGGTGTCAATGTAGTATCCAGGTAGGGAAAACGTACCACCGTTTTCATACGCAAACAATTTAGGAACTGGTTATGTACCTGAATTGTGAAAACATGCCAGCCCGAGCTTATTAACATGTTTGTACCATCCATTTTCTATGCAGTGAAAATTTGCTGACCATGTGGGTATAAGTCCATTACTATCGTAGTAAAAACATGCCAGTGTGCAACACAAACTCTACAAATTGTATTTTGCTTTCAAACCTGGCTTGCAATTACTGCAAGAAGTCCACCTTTATTGTTTAGACCTGAAGTAATGCGAGTTCATCATCATCATCGTCATCGTCATCATCATCATTATCATCATCATCATCATCATCATCATCATCATCATCATCATCATCATCATCATCATCATCATCAACATCATCATCATCGTCGTCGTCGTCATCATCATCATCATCATCATCATCCTCATCATCATCATCCTCATCATCCTCCTCATCATCATCATCATCATCATTATTATCATCATCATCATTATCATCATCATCATCATCATCATCATCATCATTATCATCATCATTAGCAGCAGCAGCAGCAGCATCAACATCACTATCATTATCATCATCATCATCTTCTTCATCATCAGCATCATCAGCATCATCATGAGTTATTTTAATTTTAGTGTATATTGAAATAACCTGTTTACTTCACAATACGATTGAAGCCTTCACATGAGTAATAATAATATACAATAATCAAGTCCCGCGATCACCAATTATCGTTTGAATTTCATCACTGGCAATCGTCATTTCATCCGAGCCAAAACGATAGAACTCAGTTAAATGTGAAAAGAAACAAACCTTCACATACAGATATTTTAATTCGTCAGGAAGTATCATGGTACAGTCGTGCAAATAGTGAGTGGTGTAGTTTAACCAAAGGATTATTAAACTTGAATTGCTTTTTAATTGCCCCCATTGTTACCAATTGTTACTGAAAAACGTCCGTTTAGTTAATTGACTTTAAATTTATATACCGGAACATATGCTTTTAAGTGGACCTGTCTTTGAATAGGTAATCCAATTAGAGTGAATCCTGATGGTATTGCGTTTGATAGTGTTTAAAACATTTGCATCCGTCATCGTAATTTATCCTTGATATCTTATATTGTAATAAGTGTGTTTGCAATGTCAACCTGTAGGTTTAAACCATGATTAATAAAGTTATACGTGTACCCGGATTTATTGGACTAAACGTATTTGTCGGTGTTATATATGTTTAAATATAACGAATTTCGTGCTGTCGGTAATCATCAGGTCTTGAATACCCACAATAAATGTTTAAACCTATTAATCATTATATCCACATTATATAGAGATCAACCCGTCTGTTTGTTTATCCGGTTGTCGATTGTATTTGTGTTTTTTGTCAAAAAGTGTTTTATATTATATTATATTCAACATTCTTAATAAATCTCATTTTTTCTTTGCACGTAATAAATGTCAATACGTCGGTGGGTGCTTCAATATTACATTATGACAATACACGTCCGTTACTTTAAAATAAGAAACCAGAGAATTCCTACCGAAGATGCGTCATATATTCATTTTATAATTGTGTATTCATTGCTTTATGCTAAATAGTCTGAGTGCGTTAATGGTTGTAGTATCACGATATGGACATTTGAGGCGTTAATAAGATGATAAGTAGAGCATATTAATGATCACAAAAACAAGTGCTCTAGCTTAGGAAATAAGAAAACGGTCTCCAGATAATAAGTATCTGGAAAAATGATTGGTTGCAGTAATGTTGTATTACAAGCAATATATAAAATATGAACCGGAACAAGTTGACAAGATAAATAGATCATTAAACATATGTATATAATTATTCACATTAAGACATCACACTAAAAAACAACTGCTTTAGTATACATAAACTGTTTGAAAGCACAAATATATCAAACGCATAAGGGAAAGTGTAGTGCTCTCAAAAACAGAAAGCATTAATATATGAAAAAATGGGCTATTTAAGAATGAACACAATAAAATATTTACAGTCTTGAAAAAAAAGACAATATATAGCTATTTTTGTGTTAAGATAGAACAATATTTCATATTATACTCGCCTTATACAGGTAGAGCTTTCATTAATTATGTGTGATAAGTTCATCAATTTAACATACACATTTTGAAGCGCGATATTTTTATAACGAGGGGCGTAACTGCGTTATAATAACAGCACAATGCATGTGCGTAGCTAGATTTTTTATGCTACTTGATTAAAAGAGGTAGTGTTTAATTATCTCTTTCACATACTGTAACTTCAATGGTGTTGTGCAATATATTTTGATATTATTATTTTGGACGTTAAAAAGACAACAATAAATAATAATAGCTGGAAGGCCGCATGGGACCCCATTACATATAGGGACCTTTTACAGACATTATTAGCGCAGGTAAACCATGTAAAAAAATGGAAATACAAGTTTTTCTATGCACAGTTTCTATAGGCTATTTATTATTTATTTGATGCCACTCTGGTTAAAGCACGAGCGGGATTTTCCACACTCTCCGAATAGGATTTTTTCGGCCACGGCTTTTCCAACCAGTTTTTGAAATCCGGGTATTTTATCTGCGTTGCATGTTGGTTGCCTTTAAACAACGCAAATATTTTGCCCTCGAAGGACCAAGCTTTTTCGACGTCGCTGGGCTGTTTCAGACGGACGGAAGCCAGCACTTCTGCATTCAGTTTTGTTAGATCCTCGTTCGCGAAGATGCTAGACGCTTTGCATGCTTTTGCTTTCCGCAGAATGTCTATTTTGGTTTGTCGTCTGACGAACTTCACAATCACAGGGCTATTTTTATTGGGTTGAAATTTGCCTAGCCTGTGGGCTATGTCTATGTCAGTTGGCTCAAAATGGATGCCCAGGTGAGTATTTACAAGTGCAACGATTTTGTTTGTAACCGATACCGAGGACTGACGGTCATGGTCTTCCGGTACACGAGCTATTCTTAGATTCTTTCGACGACTGTATTGTTCGCTGTTGTTCGCGAACTCATCGTAGTTTATTGAATTACTGATTTTTTTATGTTCTAGATTTGCATTTTGTTATTGGAGTTCTTCTATTTGTTTCGTTTTTGTTAAGTTTTCATTTTTAAGCATTTCAATCTCGCGTTTTGGTTCAAAAGAATCGCTCTCTAAAATTTCTATTCGGCGTAGGACGTTTCCAAGGAGTTTTTCTTTTAGTTGTTCAACAGTTTCCTTTATCATTTCTTTTATAAAGGTCGAATCGTCTTTTGTGAGCACGCGCGATAATTTGCCGCTGATTTCATCCAGTCTTTTTTCAATTGTGATATCACTATCGCGGACATCTTGTTGCGTATTTTTGACAAATGTTGTCATAGTTTTTTTGTTTTTTAGAGTCTGGTTTAGATTTTGTTTTGTTTTTTGCTTGACTACTATTTTTGGCTGTAAGGTCACTTTTTTCAAACACCGACGTCTCTAGCAGGCTAGTGTTTGTGGAAGTTTCACTTGCCGTAGATGAACATGTCCGCTTACCGGTATTCATTTTCACCGACTTGAGCACTACAATTGCTTCTTAGCCAAATGCAAAAATACACAAGTAATGGTAGAAGTTAAGAAAGATTTAACTGATGCATTACATATTATATGTTTCTTTAAGTTTAACACCGATAATAACAGTTTCTAATAAAATAATGGGATACAAGATAACAAAGGTTTGACAGATTCATAACATATGATATTTCCATTTAAAATTTGTAACGCCAATTGCAAATTTAAAACAAATGAGATAAAGAATATACCTTTAGATCAAATTCTGAGATAAATAGTATACTTTGGATAAATTAATTTGTTTCTAAATTGGTCCTTAAATAATTTGCATTATATAAATATTTCTTTTTTTATTTTGTGTTCTCATTAACATATCGAACTTATTCAAGTTGACCATGCTTGATAATATGGCTTTAAATATATTTTTCTGGTATCTTTGTATATTGGGCATATTAAGAAGAAATGATATTGATTTTCTTCGTCATAAAGATTACAAAATTTACATTTTTTGTTATCCCGGGCAATGTTGTGGTATCGACCTCGTTCTTTTTGCAATCTGTGTGATGACATTTGAGTTAGTGCTATTTTAATTGTTTTCGTTTTAATTATGTCTAAATATTGTTCTGTATAAAACGTATTCTTGATGCGGAAATATGTATTTAGTCTTAACTAATTATTGATTTCACTGTACCAGTGATATTTGTAATGATCAAATAAACGTTGTTCAATTAGATTGTAAATGTATGTTTGTTCAGATAGTTCTGTCAGGGTTTCCTGTTCATTCCAAACATAACTTTAACCGAGCTGCTCTAGTATTACTTTGATTTGATAAGCCCAATTTCTATTGTTGTACGCTATGTTTTGATTTGAGTCATTAAACATTAATGTATATGTTATTTTAATAAGACTATCATTTGAACATGATATTATTTTAAACTAATATTTAAATATATGTAATTTTTTAATGATTCTTTTCCAAAATCTTGTCCCCAGATTTCAGCAGAAAAGTGAAAAACCGGGGACACTAATTTTTCAAAAAGATTTATGTTTTCTTTAGTTGGGAACTCATATTGGTTTACAACTGATAAAGGTCGATGAAGCGCTCTATTACCGTGTTCTTCTATTGATTTTATCGATCTTATCGTTTTATACAAGTTTCCCTTTTTTAAATAAGGTTGCACCCAAGTATTTGAATGATGTGACGATTTCTAATATTTCACCATAAAGAGTAAAGTTAACATTTATTTGTCGGTTATAATTTTCGAAAATGACAACGTTTGTTATGCAAATATTGATTTTCAATTTATATTTATTACAATAGTTTTCAATGTCATTTAACATTAGTTGGGCTGATTTGGGTAAAGTCTAAAAAAGGACTTGATCATCGGCAGATAAAACAATAAAAATAATTGTATACAGTTGATCGAAATGATTCCTTCAATAATAGAATTAATATTTTCAATAATGTCATAAACGAACATCATGAATCAGAATATGATGCTTGAGAACGGGTCGCCTTGTTTAACACCAGAGTATGGGTTGATGTATTTGGATATGTTATTGTTTGCCCTGACGGCTGATTTTACTGATGAATACATGGCTTTAAGTGCAGAAACCATTTTAGAGCTTATGTGTGCGTTTATTAGCCTATGCCATAGTAAAGAACGATTAATACTGTCATACCATTTAGCATAATCAATAAAAATGCAATATAATTTCTGCCCAGAGTTTAAAATTTTGTTGATTATACTGTTCAATATTAAGATACAGTCGACTGTGCTCTTTCCTTTTTTGGTAACCAAATTGGAAGTCAAATATAACTTTATTTTCATCACACCATTTGGCCAGTCTGTTTTAAAGAACCTAATAATATATATTTGATAACATATTATTTAAAGTTATTCCGCGATAATTTTTGCATCGCTCGGGTCTCCGCCTTTAAATATTGGTGCGATATAACCTATTCCCCAGCTCTCAGGATATTGTGCAGTATCAAAACTCTCATTCATAATAGTTGTGAGGTACTGTTTAATATAAGCATAATTATGCTGTTTATACGCAATGGTGTAAAGCCCTTTAGTCAATTGAGGCTTTGCGTTCGATTTCGCGGTTTATTGCGTTATGGTGGAAATTTAGTCACGATAGGCCTAGTTTTCCCAGGTGTAGCTTTTCCTATACGGTGGACTCTATCGAGCTCGATATTGTTTCAAAAACAACCTAATTTAGACACAATATATGTGTTCATTGATTGCAAAAGTTTGAATGTAACTGTTTAATTCAATTTACAAATCAGTTTCGAATTGAATCAGTGTGCTGTATGAAGGGTGGATGGAAATGCTCCACAAGCAAACAATGGTGGAATTTTCTAACACTCTTTTTATTTTTAGCAAAACTGTAGTCGTTTGTTTTTCATTTAAACGGTACTTTTGTTATTAATTTTGGTAACTGCGTTCCAGCATTTTCCCCGTGACCGACAACTGCAACAATTCGTCTTAATTCGTCCATGTGTTTTGGTGAAGAGTAACTTGTTAGTGTTCGTTCTGCGATCATTTCTATCCAATTATGTTTATTGAAAAGAATTATCTATTTTGGTGATGGGTTAATGCCCCATTTTCCGTGAATTATCAACATCAAATCAGGTCGATATTTTTTTTAACGAAGACAGATTTATAATTAAATCCTTAAAACAAATTACAGATTTGCATACTACCGTAAACACAGTTTGAAGGTAGTATATAGGAGTCAAGCTTTAGGTCCGTTTGTTAATGTGTCGGAATGTCGGCACTAGATTAAATAGGTGTGTGGCAAGAACTATTTATGTATTATTCATGCTATGAAATAGTTACTTACATCATATCATCGCAATGAAGTGGTGATGTGCATAATAAACTGTTCAAACCCATTTATTTACCCGTTTCTGAGTTATATGCCCTTGAAATTATGTCATCCGTGAATGACTTTAATGTATGCGTTCCGTTATTTATAAAAAAATAAGTGAATACAATGTCAAAAAAGGTTCGTTTCTCATGTTTATATGTAATTCAAAAAACTTAAATTACATAATTTAAAGTGTCTAATGTTCGAAGCACCTTATACACGTGCCTTTGACCTATAGACCTTCACATCAATATTTATTTCCTTTTCAATGAGTATCCATACATCAATTGCATATTTGTATGCATCAAGCGTTATGCGTTATCATCATCCTGTGAGAAAACTTAATTATCAAAGGACTGACCGGTTGTTCGACCGTTACAAATACGTATACGCTCTTCTATATGATGAAGGAAGGAGTTGCAGACATAAACATCACACATAAATTAAGCCTTAACATTTGTGTGTAAAATCAGTTTCAAAGATCTACACCAATTTTCATATACTTCGTCGTGGAATTCGAGAATACTAGCTTATAGTTTAGTTAATTCATTTCGTCTGTTCATCTCAATGTCGCTTGTTGCTTATACTGTGATATAGGCCGCAGCAAAGCTTACCCATCTCGGATCGGTCCTGGCATAGTCTCTCCAGTTTTCCCCACGACTTTGAAATCTTCAATCTGATCACTACGCCTGGTGTTTTGGCCACCCTCTCTTCGTATTTCCATTGGGGTTTCAAGATGAGAGATTTCATTGTCTTATTAAATGCAGGTAGTTGTCTATTATCATCATGATGAAGAGGATTTATAGCTATCGGGAATTGGTTGATCTGTGAATGCATTTTATATGTGCACTCCATTATATATCAAATGTTAAGTGCACAGTTGATCAAAAGTTGTCAGTTCTCATGTTATTACAATTCAAAGTATATTTCATTTCTGTCGATACTCAAGCGTCAAAGTGCATGTTTGCAGCACTGACCTTTGTCCTGTGAACCGTAACATCACTAGTGTTATCCTTTCATTTTAAGTACCCATATACCCATTGCATGTATGAATGCATCAATTAGTTATCTTGATATAATGAGGAGAACATGAAGTTTTGGTGGTCATTTAATTGTAATTATTTAAGTTTGGTTGAGTGATATGTGATATATTACAATAAAGTCGAAAACTATAGCATTGATGCAAACTTTGTAGATATATTCCCAAAATGTTTCAATAGTTTGGCGAAACTTATTTGTTACAGAAAGCTATATTTTTCATTTTGTATTCAATAACATAATCCAGTGGTATTTATCTTAAATCCTCAGATATCATATGAGAACAACATGGAAAGTACATTTAACAGGTTGTTCTACATAATATTATTAAGACTTCTTTAAATATCAATCATATGGCAGACATAGTAAGGTTAATATCAATGTTATCGTTCGCATGGCATTTGCAAAAACACGTTTTCTTTACAGTTATGCAATGTGATATATTTTTATTATTATAATAGTGTTCATTCATTAAAACAAGGAGTAAAACAGCTAACAATTTGCAAATTTAACTTTTATCGGTGATTGTTTTGCAATTGTGACTCAGTAAAATAAATCGTGTTTTAATTCAAAAGTGCATGTTTTGCATTTGAAAATATAAAAATATCCACTTGACCCTATGGATTTATTTCAATTTGCGCATGGCCAGTACATGCATAATTTGGAGAGACATAATTAAATAAATGAATAAATATTAATATAGAATGTTATACATCAATTTTCATATTCAAATATATGATCTTAGGCCTTGATATGTTTTGTTATCGCATTTCAACACTTGTACGGATAGGTTGAACACCATTGGGTTAATCTAAAAGTTCAATTTAATTTCCAACACCTGTAGTGTTTTATTATTAAAGTTATAATTCGTTAAAGATACTATTTTGCATTTGTTTTAAAGACCCATATTTCCCCACTTCGCACTGCATTATAAAAATTATTCAGTCAGAAAATGTTTGCACTTGAACCAGTTACCAACGTAAATCTGTATGGCTCATTGTGAAATACCATTTACTTGTAGCAACACATATTTAATAGTTGCGGAACCTTTGTGTAGCCAACTTAGATTACGGACTAATGACCAGATGAAGAATGCTTTCTGATATGGAACTGATTGGATGCAACGCACGTTTCCTTTTTGTAAATGGCAATGTGTGTACCAGTCCAGCACCTTGATAATAAGCATATATCAGCAAGAGCTCTTGCTTATCTGGTCCAGTACACATGTAGTGAAATTGCATCTTCCAAAGCCCATCCTACGCATGTGTGTTCCAGTAAATTTATACATGCATAAGCCTATACTTACCAGGTCCAGTATTTTGGTAGGAAAAATATACCATAGCCAGTATTTAACCATCATTTGGGTGTCAATGTAGTATCCAGGTAGGGAAAACGTACCACCGTTTTCATACGCAAACAATTTAGGAACTGGTTATGTACCTGAATTGTGAAAACATGCCAGCCCGAGCTTATTAACATGTTTGTACCATCCATTTTCTATGCAGTGAAAATTTGCTGACCATGTGGGTATAAGTCCATTACTATCGTAGTAAAAACATGCCAGTGTGCAACACAAACTCTACAAATTGTATTTTGCTTTCAAACCTGGCTTGCAATTACTGCAAGAAGTCCACCTTTATTGTTTAGACCTGAAGTAATGCGAGTTCATCATCATCATCGTCATCGTCATCATCATCATTATCATCATCATCATCATCATCATCATCATCATCATCATCATCATCATCATCATCATCAACATCATCGTCGTCGTCGTCATCATCATCATCATCATCATCATCCTCATCATCATCATCCTCATCATCCTCATCATCATCATCATCATCATCATTATTATCATCATCATCATTATCATCATCATCATCATCATCATCATCATCATTATCATCATCATTAGCAGCAGCAGCAGCAGCATCAACATCACTATCATTATCATCATCATCATCTTCTTCATCATCAGCATCATCAGCATCATCATGAGTTATTTTAATTTTAGTGTATATTGAAATAACCTGTTTACTTCACAATACGATTGAAGCCTTCACATGAGTAATAATAATATACAATAATCAAGTCCCGCGATCACCAATTATCGTTTGAATTTCATCACTGGCAATCGTCATTTCATCCGAGCCAAAACGATAGAACTCAGTTAAATGTGAAAAGAAACAAACCTTCACATACAGATATTTTAATTCGTCAGGAAGTATCATGGTACAGTCGTGCAAATAGTGAGTGGTGTAGTTTAACCAAAGGATTATTAAACTTGAATTGCTTTTTAATTGCCCCCATTGTTACCAATTGTTACTGAAAAACGTCCGTTTAGTTAATTGACTTTAAATTTATATACCGGAACATATGCTTTTAAGTGGACCTGTCTTTGAATAGGTAATCCAATTAGAGTGAATCCTGATGGTATTGCGTTTGATAGTGTTTAAAACATTTGCATCCGTCATCGTAATTTATCTTTGATATCTTATATTGTAATAAGTGTGTTTGCAATGTCAACCTGTAGGTTTAAACCATGATTAATAAAGTTATACGTGTACCCGGATTTATTGGACTAAACGTATTTGTCGGTGTTATATATGTTTAAATATAACGAATTTCGTGCTGTCGGTAATCATCAGGTCTTGAATACCCACAATAAATGTTTAAACCTATTAATCATTATATCCACATTATATAGAGATCAACCCGTCTGTTTGTTTATCCGGTTGTCGATTGTATTTGTGTTTTTTGTCAAAAAGTGTTTTATATTATATTATATTCAACATTCTTAATAAATCTCATTTTTTCTTTGCACGTAATAAATGTCAATACGTCGGTGGGTGCTTCAATATTACATTATGACAATACACGTCCGTTACTTTAAAATAAGAAACCAGAGAATTCCTACCGAAGATGCGTCATATATTCATTTTATAATTGTGTATTCATTGCTTTATGCTAAATAGTCTGAGTGCGTTAATGGTTGTAGTATCACGATATGGACATTTGAGGCGTTAATAAGATGATAAGTAGAGCATATTAATGATCACAAAAACAAGTGCTCTAGCTTAGGAAATAAGAAAACGGTCTCCAGATAATAAGTATCTGGAAAAATGATTGGTTGCAGTAATGTTGTATTACAAGCAATATATAAAATATGAACCGGAACAAGTTGACAAGATAAATAGATCATTAAACATATGTATATAATTATTCACATTAAGACATCACACTAAAAAACAACTGCTTTAGTATACATAAACTGTTTGAAAGCACAAATATATCAAACGCATAAGGGAAAGTGTAGTGCTCTCAAAAACAGAAAGCATTAATATATGAAAAAATGGGCTATTTAAGAATGAACACAATAAAATATTTACAGTCTTGAAAAAAAAGACAATATATAGCTATTTTTGTGTTAAGATAGAACAATATTTCATATTATACTCGCCTTATACAGGTAGAGCTTTCATTAATTATGTGTGATAAGTTCATCAATTTAACATACACATTTTGAAGCGCGATATTTTTATAACGAGGGGCGTAACTGCGTTATAATAACAGCACAATGCATGTGCGTAGCTAGATTTTTTATGCTACTTGATTAAAAGAGGTAGTGTTTAATTATCTCTTTCACATACTGTAACTTCAATGGTGTTGTGCAATATATTTTGATATTATTATTTTGGACGTTAAAAAGACAACAATAAATAATAATAGCTGGAAGGCCGCATGGGACCCCATTACATATAGGGACCTTTTACAGACATTATTAGCGCAGGTAAACCATGTAAAAAAATGGAAATACAAGTTTTTCTATGCACAGTTTCTATAGGCTATTTATTATTTATTTGATGCCACTCTGGTTAAAGCACGAGCGGGATTTTCCACACTCTCCGAATAGGATTTTTTCGGCCACGGCTTTTCCAACCAGTTTTTGAAATCCGGGTATTTTATCTGCGTTGCATGTTGGTTGCCTTTAAACAACGCAAATATTTTGCCCTCGAAGGACCAAGCTTTTTCGACGTCGCTGGGCTGTTTCAGACGGACGGAAGCCAGCACTTCTGCATTCAGTTTTGTTAGATCCTCGTTCGCGAAGATGCTAGACGCTTTGCATGCTTTTGCTTTCCGCAGAATGTCTATTTTGGTTTGTCGTCTGACGAACTTCACAATCACAGGGCTATTTTTATTGGGTTGAAATTTGCCTAGCCTGTGGGCTATGTCTATGTCAGTTGGCTCAAAATGGATGCCCAGGTGAGTATTTACAAGTGCAACGATTTTGTTTGTAACCGATACCGAGGACTGACGGTCATGGTCTTCCGGTACACGAGCTATTCTTAGATTCTTTCGACGACTGTATTGTTCGCTGTTGTTCGCGAACTCATCGTAGTTTATTGAATTACTGATTTTTTTATGTTCTAGATTTGCATTTTGTTATTGGAGTTCTTCTATTTGTTTCGTTTTTGTTAAGTTTTCATTTTTAAGCATTTCAATCTCGCGTTTTGGTTCAAAAGAATCGCTCTCTAAAATTTCTATTCGGCGTAGGACGTTTCCAAGGAGTTTTTCTTTTAGTTGTTCAACAGTTTCCTTTATCATTTCTTTTATAAAGGTCGAATCGTCTTTTGTGAGCACGCGCGATAATTTGCCGCTGATTTCATCCAGTCTTTTTTCAATTGTGATATCACTATCGCGGACATCTTGTTGCGTATTTTTGACAAATGTTGTCATAGTTTTTTTGTTTTTTAGAGTCTGGTTTAGATTTTGTTTTGTTTTTTGCTTGACTACTATTTTTGGCTGTAAGGTCACTTTTTTCAAACACCGACGTCTCTAGCAGGCTAGTGTTTGTGGAAGTTTCACTTGCCGTAGATGAACATGTCCGCTTACCGGTATTCATTTTCACCGACTTGAGCACTACAATTGCTTCTTAGCCAAATGCAAAAATACACAAGTAATGGTAGAAGTTAAGAAAGATTTAACTGATGCATTACATATTATATGTTTCTTTAAGTTTAACACCGATAATAACAGTTTCTAATAAAATAATGAGATACAAGATAACAAAGGTTTGACAGATTCATAACATATGATATTTCCATTTAAAATTTGTAACGACAATTGCAAATTTAAAACAAATGAGATAAAGAATATACCTTAGATCAAATTCTGAGATAAATAGTATACTTTGGATAAATTAATTTGTTTCTAAATTGGTCCTTAAATAATTTGCATTATATAAATATTTCTTTTTTTATTTTGTGTTCTCATTAACATATCGAACTTATTCAAGTTGACCATGCTTGATAATATGGCTTTAAATATATTTTTCTGGTATCTTTGTATATTGGGCATATTAAGAAGAAATGATATTGATTTTCTTCGTCATAAAGATTACAAAATTTACATTTTTTGTTATCCCGGGCAATGTTGTGGTATCGACCTCGTTCTTTTTGCAATCTGTGTGATGACATTTGAGTTAGTGCTATTTTAATTGTTTTCGTTTTAATTATGTCTAAATATTGTTCTGTATAAAACGTATTCTTGATGCGGAAATATGTATTTAGTCTTAACTAATTATTGATTTCACTGTACCAGTGATATTTGTAATGATCAAATAAACGTTGTTCAATTAGATTGTAAATGTATGTTTGTTCAGATAGTTCTGTCAGGGTTTCCTGTTCATTCCAAACATAACTTTAACCGAGCTGCTCTAGTATTACTTTGATTTGATAAGCCCAATTTCTATTGTTGTACGCTATGTTTTGATTTGAGTCATTAAACATTAATGTATATGTTATTTTAATAAGACTATCATTTGAACATGATATTATTTTAAACTAATATTTAAATATATGTAATTTTTTAATGATTCTTTTCCAAAATCTTGTCCCCAGATTTCAGCAGAAAAGTGAAAAACCGGGGACACTAATTTTTCAAAAAGATTTATGTTTTCTTTAGTTGGGAACTCATATTGGTTTACAACTGATAAAGGTCGATGAAGCGCTCTATTACCGTGTTCTTCTATTGATTTTATCGATCTTATCGTTTTATACAAGTTTCCCTTTTTTAAATAAGGTTGCACCCAAGTATTTGAATGATGTGACGATTTCTAATATTTCACCATAAAGAGTAAAGTTAACATTTATTTGTCGGTTATAATTTTCGAAAATGACAACGTTTGTTATGCAAATATTGATTTTCAATTTATATTTATTACAATAGTTTTCAATGTCATTTAACATTAGTTGGGCTGATTTGGGTAAAGTCTAAAAAAGGACTTGATCATCGGCAGATAAAACAATAAAAATAATTGTATACAGTTGATCGAAATGATTCCTTCAATAATAGAATTAATATTTTCAATAATGTCATAAACGAACATCATGAATCAGAATATGATGCTTGAGAACGGGTCGCCTTGTTTAACACCAGAGTATGGGTTGATGTATTTGGATATGTTATTGTTTGCCCTGACGGCTGATTTTACTGATGAATACATGGCTTTAAGTGCAGAAACCATTTTAGAGCTTATGTGTGCGTTTATTAGCCTATGCCATAGTAAAGAACGATTAATACTGTCATACCATTTAGCATAATCAATAAAAATGCAATATAATTTCTGCCCAGAGTTTAAAATTTTGTTGATTATACTGTTCAATATTAAGATACAGTCGACTGTGCTCTTTCCTTTTTTGGTAACCAAATTGGAAGTCAAATATAACTTTATTTTCATCACACCATTTGGCCAGTCTGTTTTAAAGAACCTAATAATATATATTTGATAACATATTATTTAAAGTTATTCCGCGATAATTTTTGCATCGCTCGGGTCTCCGCCTTTAAATATTGGTGCGATATAACCTATTCCCCAGCTCTCAGGATATTGTGCAGTATCAAAACTCTCATTCATAATAGTTGTGAGGTACTGTTTAATATAAGCATAATTATGCTGTTTATACGCAATGGTGTAAAGCCCTTTAGTCAATTGAGGCTTTGCGTTCGATTTCGCGGTTTATTGCGTTATGGTGGAAATTTAGTCACGATAGGCCTAGTTTTCCCAGGTGTAGCTTTTCCTATACGGTGGACTCTATCGAGCTCGATATTGTTTCAAAAACAACCTAATTTAGACACAATATATGTGTTCATTGATTGCAAAAGTTTGAATGTAACTGTTTAATTCAATTTACAAATCAGTTTCGAATTGAATCAGTGTGCTGTATGAAGGGTGGATGGAAATGCTCCACAAGCAAACAATGGTGGAATTTTCTAACACTCTTTTTATTTTTAGCAAAACTGTAGTCGTTTGTTTTTCATTTAAACGGTACTTTTGTTATTAATTTTGGTAACTGCGTTCCAGCATTTTCCCCGTGACCGACAACTGCAACAATTCGTCTTAATTCGTCCATGTGTTTTGGTGAAGAGTAACTTGTTAGTGTTCGTTCTGCGATCATTTCTATCCAATTATGTTTATTGAAAAGAATTATCTATTTTGGTGATGGGTTAATGCCCCATTTTCCGTGAATTATCAACATCAAATCAGGTCGATATTTTTTTTAACGAAGACAGATTTATAATTAAATCCTTAAAACAAATTACAGATTTGCATACTACCGTAAACACAGTTTGAAGGTAGTATATAGGAGTCAAGCTTTAGGTCCGTTTGTTAATGTGTCGGAATGTCGGCACTAGATTAAAGAGGTGTGTGGCAAGAACTATTTATGTATTATTCATGCTATGAAATAGTTACTTACATCATATCATCGCAATGAAGTGGTGATGTGCATAATAAACTGTTCAAACCCATTTATTTACCCGTTTCTGAGTTATATGCCCTTGAAATTATGTCATCCGTGAATGACTTTAATGTATGCGTTCCGTTATTTATAAAAAAATAAGTGAATACAATGTCAAAAAAGGTTCGTTTCTCATGTTTATATGTAATTCAAAAAACTTAAATTACATAATTTAAAGTGTCTAATGTTCGAAGCACCTTATACACGTGCCTTTGACCTATAGACCTTCACATCAATATTTATTTCCTTTTCAATGAGTATCCATACATCAATTGCATATTTGTATGCATCAAGCGTTATGCGTTATCATCATCCTGTGAGAAAACTTAATTATCAAAGGACAGATCGGTTGTTCGACCGTTACAAATACGTATACGCTCTTCTATATGATGAAGGAAGGAGTTGCAGACATAAACATCACACATAAATTAAGCCTTAACATTTGTGTGTAAAATCAGTTTCAAAGATCTACACCAATTTTCATATACTTCGTCGTGGAATTCGAGAATACTAGCTTATAGTTTAGTTAATTCATTTCGTCTGTTCATCTCAATGTCGCTTGTTGCTTATACTGTGATATAGGCCGCAGCAAAGCTTACCCATCTCGGATCGGTCCTGGCATAGTCTCTCCAGTTTTCCCCACGACTTTGAAATCTTCAATCTGATCACTACGCCTGGTGTTTTGGCCACCCTCTCTTCGTATTTCCATTGGGGTTTCAAGATGAGAGATTTCATTGTCTTATTAAATGCAGGTAGTTGTCTATTATCATCATGATGAAGAGGATTTATAGCTATCGGGAATTGGTTGATCTGTGAATGCATTTTATATGTGCACTCCATTATATATCAAATGTTAAGTGCACAGTTGATCAAAAGTTGTCAGTTCTCATGTTATTACAATTCAAAGTATATTTCATTTCTGTCGATACTCAATCGTCAAAGTGCATGTTTGCAGCACTGACCTTTGTCCTGTGAACCGTAACATCACTAGTGTTATCCTTTCATTTTAAGTACCCATATACCCATTGCATGTATGAATGCATCAATTAGTTATCTTGATATAATGAGGAGAACATGAAATTTTGGTGGTCATTTAATTGTAATTATTTAAGTTTGGTTGAGTGATATGTGATATATTACAATAAAGTCGAAAACTATAGCATTGATGCAAACTTTGTAGATATATTCCCAAAATGTTTCAATAGTTTGGCGAAACTTATTTGTTACAGAAAGCTATATTTTTCATTTTGTATTCAATAACATAATCCAGTGGTATTTATCTTAAATCCTCAGATATCATATGAGAACAACATGGAAAGTACATTTAACAGGTTGTTCTACATAATATTATTAAGACTTCTTTAAATATCAATCATATGGCAGACATAGTAAGGTTAATATCAATGTTATCGTTCGCATGGCATTTGCAAAAAACACGTTTTCTTTACAGTTATGCAATGTGATATATTTTTATTATTATAATAGTGTTCATTCATTAAAACAAGGAGTAAAACAGCTAACAATTTGCAAATTTAACTTTTATCAGTGATTGTTTTGCAATTGTGACTCAGTAAAATAAATCGTGTTTTAATTCAAAAGTGCATGTTTTGCATTTGAAAATATAAAAATATCCGCTTGACCCTATGGATTTATTTCAATTTGCGCATGGCCAGTACATGCATAATTTGGAGAGACATAATTAAATAAATGAATAAATATTAATATAGAATGTTATACATCAATTTTCATATTCAAATATATGATCTTAGGCCTTGATATGTTTTGTTATCGCATTTCAACACTTGTACGGATAGGTTGAACACCATTGGGTTAATCTAAAAGTTCAATTTAATTTCCAACACCTGTAGTGTTTTATTATTAAAGTTATAATTCGTTAAAGATACTATTTTGCATTTGTTTTAAAGACCCATATTTCCCCACTTCGCACTGCATTATAAAAATTATTCAGTCAGAAAATGTTTGCACTTGAACCAGTTACCAACGTAAATCTGTATGGCTCATTGTGAAATACCATTTACTTGTAGCAACACATATTTAATAGTTGCGGAACCTTTGTGTAGCCAACTTAGATTACGGACTAATGACCAGATGAAGAATGCTTTCTGATATGGAACTGTTTGGATGCAACGCACGTTTTCTTTTTGTAAATGGCAATGTGTGTACCAGTCCAGCACCTTGATAATAAGCATATATCAGCAAGAGCTCTTGCTTATCTGGTCCAGTACACATGTAGTGAAATTGCATCTTCCAAAGCCCATCCTACGCATGTGTGTTCCAGTAAATTTATACATGCATAAGCCTATACTTACCAGGTCCAGTATTTTGGTAGGAAAAATATACCATAGCCAGTATTTAACCATCATTTGGGTGTCAATGTAGTATCCAGGTAGGGAAAACGTACCACCGTTTTCATACGCAAACAATTTAGGAACTGGTTATGTACCTGAATTGTGAAAACATGCCAGCCCGAGCTTATTAACATGTTTGTACCATCCATTTTCTATGCAGTGAAAATTTGCTGACCATGTGGGTATAAGTCCATTACTATCGTAGTAAAAACATGCCAGTGTGCAACACAAACTCTACAAATTGTATTTTGCTTTCAAACCTGGCTTGCAATTACTGCAAGAAGTCCACCTTTATTGTTTAGACCTGAAGTAATGCGAGTTCATCATCATCATCGTCATCGTCATCATCATCATTATCATCATCATCATCATCATCATCATCATCATCATCATCATCATCATCATCATCATCATCATCATCGTCGTCGTCGTCGTCGTCATCATCATCATCATCATCATCCTCATCATCATCATCCTCATCATCCTCATCATCATCATCATCATCATCATTATTATCATCATCATCATCATCATCATCATCATCATCATCATCATCATTATCATCATCATTAGCAGCAGCAGCAGCAGCAGCATCAACATCACTATCATTATCATCATCATCATCTTCTTCATCATCAGCATCATCAGCATCATCATGAGTTATTTTAATTTTAGTGTATATTGAAATAACCTGTTTACTTCACAATACGATTGAAGCCTTCACATGAGTAATAATAATATACAATAATCAAGTCCCGCGATCACCAATTATCGTTTGAATTTCATCACTGGCAATCGTCATTTCATCCGAGCCAAAACGATAGAACTCAGTTAAATGTGAAAAGAAACAAACCTTCACATACAGATATTTTAATTCGTCAGGAAGTATCATGGTACAGTCGTGCAAATAGTGAGTGGTGTAGTTTAACCAATGGATTATTAAACTTGAATTGCTTTTTAATTGCCCCCATTGTTACCAATTGTTACTGAAAAACGTCCGTTTAGTTAATTGACTTTAAATTTATATACCGGAACATATGCTTTTAAGTGGACCTGTCTTTGAATAGGTAATCCAATTAGAGTGAATCCTGATGGTATTGCGTTTGATAGTGTTTAAAACATTTGCATCCGTCATCGTAATTTATCTTTGATATCTTATATTGTAATAAGTGTGTTTGCAATGTCAACCTGTAGGTTTAAACCATGATTAATAAAGTTATACGTGTACCCGGATTTATTGGACTAAACGTATTTGTCGGTGTTATATATGTTTAAATATAACGAATTTCGTGCTGTCGGTAATCATCAGGTCTTGAATACCCACAATAAATGTTTAAACCTATTAATCATTATATCCACATTATATAGAGATCAACCCGTCTGTTTGTTTATCCGGTTGTCGATTGTATTTGTGTTTTTTGTCAAAAAGTGTTTTATATTATATTATATTCAACATTCTTAATAAATCTCATTTTTTCTTTGCACGTAATAAATGTCAATACGTCGGTGGGTGCTTCAGTATTACATTATGACAATACACGTCCGTTACTTTAAAATAAGAAACCAGAGAATTCCTACCGAAGATGCGTCATATATTCATTTTATAATTGTGTATTCATTGCTTTATGCTAAATAGTCTGAGTGCGTTAATGGTTGTAGTATCACGATATGGACATTTGAGGCGTTAACCAAAATGTGCTGTCTCTTTGAGATATGCAACAAACATGAATTCATTTCTCTGTATTTTATAATGACACAAGTATTGCCTTTCATTATTCTTGATTTACGAACAGTGTCATGTATCACTTGTTTTCCAACTTAACACATTCTTTAGGTTATTTATTCGGAGAGCAATTCGTTGATACAACTTATTGAGCAGAAGAAACCTAAGCATGAATATGTAACCTTTTCTTCATATTTCTGTTTTGCATATACATTATCGAATGAATGTGCACAGCACACATATTGTTGTGTTGCATTTTATAATTGCGTTATTACTTCTTATTATTTTTGTTCGTATGTTGATTGGTTATCGATCTCTCAAAAAGTGAAATATTGTAATGTAATATTGCAATGTTGGCTTTATTATATAAAATGGGTTTGCCGAAAATGTCATTGTTATACAATTCAAAGTTTATCTAAATTACTTGCAAATGCTTAGGACGTTTGTATTTTACATATATTTTTATGAATTCACTTTGCACAGTCTAATGGATTGTGCAGACATCTAATTAAAAAAGCAAAACTCTAGATGCAACATATGGATAGTTATTATAACTTGACCTTATTATATCATTTACGCATTAATGTCTGTCAAAAACTGTTTCCGAACATATTAACTCATCACAAAAGCACACATTCAACATATACAAGTGAATGCATGCAGACAAGGAAGATAACGCAAGTCCTACACATGTCTGAAATAATTATTTCTGAGTAACACTCTATAACATTAGATTCCAGTTTGTTTTTACAAGTAGTTCTACGACATTCGTGCTATTTGCTTTTCATCGTTTACAGGTATTTGCAATTACTTTACATTCAATGTGTTCAGTACACATTTCACATTAAAAGCGAATACATTCAACAAATATTATCGTTCGCCCGAGCAGATCAAATTTCAAAAGGAGACATTTTGTGCTGCGTGATTTATAGCATTGCCATCGGTATGTGTTTTTAGTAAGTGGTCATACATACATCAAGTTTTGTGAGACGTTAAGTTTTAGATCGTCACCTCGCTTTACGCCACATGTTTGCCCTATTGCCCTAATCTAGATGACCATCGGTGGGAATGTTTGGTTTGACGTTATCAATGCAATGCGTGTTCGAATCTGTATCACATGTCCACACACTGTGTAGATCGGTTCAATATATATGTAGGTGTCTTACTGTATGATTCAATCCTAATGACTGATTATCTTGGTATTATCTTGGTAAATTTCGGACCGATAAACTAGGACCACATGTCAATGCTTATAATACTAACATGCAACATAGAAACCACAGATATGATTCAATCTTTTAAAGAAAACATCGTTAGAACGTTAACTTGGCCATATGAAGCTCACGTTAAAATCAGGGAAAAAACCAACCAGGTCAACATATCAACGTTTAGAAAACCATATATGTCATCTACAAGCGTCGCTTGTAATACAATTACGTCGAAAAATCGTCTGGATATTTGTCTTCATCATACTAGATAAAATTTTACTTTGCATGCTCAAGTGAAGATAAGCAGAGTTCACAAGATCAAAACATTGACAATAGTTGTACCATTCAAGTCACGTGGCCGCTTTAAAACCGTTATGGTCATCTCATATTGTTTTAACATTCATTAATTAAATACTTACCTGCTATAAATAAATTGTTTTATAACGTGATTTGGCGTCAACACACAGTCCGACTATGGTAGACACATAGAGAATACATGGTTTATGTCGAGATGGACAAAGTTTATCCGGTGAGGCTAAGAAAAAGAAAATAGGGCGAGCCTTATTGAGCACTATTTTTCTTTTTCGGACCAAATCGGAGAAACTTTCTCCATCTCGGCACCAACCATGTATTCGATTTATCCTGCTTCATACCATTAACACATTTTATCGAAGACAAATGATAAATTGACATAACAATATGATTATTCTTGTCGGGCCTTCTACATGTACACAACATTCCTGACGACCGACTAACTACCGATTACGTCACGTAAAAAAAATAGTTCAGCTTTAAACTGTTCATTTTAATACTTTCCTTTTGAAAATATGAGAAGAAATAAAAAAAACGAATCGAGAACGTGATATTTTTCTTGGCAAAATACAAGAAAACAAGGGACAAAATTGTCACAAAACCAGGTTTTCATTGTAAAAAAAAAATCTGATAAAGGGAGAAAACTCAAACTGAACTTTTGAAATGAACAAACAAAATTAACCCCCTTTGTAAGTTTGTTTTTAAAAAAAATCTATTTTTAGTTGTGGCGACCTTGACATTGGAGATATTGACGTGATTCTTTCGTGCGACACACTGTCCCATGATGGTGAACAAATGTGCCAAATGATTTTAAAATCTCACAATGAATGACATAGTTATGGCCAGGACAAGCTCATTTATGGCCATTTTTGACCTTTGAACTCAAAGTGTGACCTTGACCTTGGAGATATCGACGTAATTATTTCGCGCGACACACCGTCCAATGATGGTGAACAAATGTGCCAAATGATTTTAAAATCTGACAATGAACGACATAGTTATGGCCCGGACAAGCTTGATTCCGCCCGCCCGCCAGCCCGCCAGCCAGCCAGCCAGCCAGCCCGCCAGCCAGCCAGCCAGCCCGCCCGCATTCGCCAATCTAATAACCAGTTTTTTCCTTCGGAAAACCTGGTTAAAAAAAGCAGCAGCAAAACAAAAACTAAATTGCATTTACCTTAATGGCAACTTTAATCCATTGTTTATAACAATAAAGTTACAACGATATACAGATCCGTTTTCTTTTCTTCCTTCCCTTTGTCGAAATTCCATTTCCTGTTCTTCCATCCCTGTATCGAAATGTTTTTAAACCACACTATGTTTCGATAGCGTTTGTATCGAATGCTAACCACTCTGACCCAAAACCCGATCAACGAAATCGTAATCCTGTCGTAGCGAATTATTGTATTCCTATCGAAGTTAACAATTATGAATGACAAAAACACAATCCGAAACACGTTTATGATTCGTTTGATGCTTTAAAAAAATATTGTGAAAACCACCATGTCAAAATTGGTGTACCTAAAATCCTGAGAAAAACTAGATAGTATGTTTCGTCTGAGAACTGACGTCACACTAGATACGTCATAAATTGCGTAATCAAGTGAATGAAAATGATAAATACGGAAAGCTGGTTCTGTAATTTTTATTTTAAAGAAGAAAGAAAGAATGATATATAATATAACGAAAACAATCACGATGCGTCCCAATACATTACAAAGGTCAAATATTAGAACATGTAAATCGGAACTTAGGAATACATCCTTCCGGTTAGATCGCGGTCACTTGAGGTACTGCCGGAGATCAACAATTTTATCCGATCCTGCTTTATTAGGTCAATGTTTGCAACAGAGGCAGGATAAATACATTTATTTCCACGTTTGTTCTATAAGGTGTATCAATAAACAAAAACAAGCTATTGGAAAAAAATACATGATAAAGTTAGTTTTTTTGTTGTTGAAAACATTGTCATTTTTCATTCCAAATTGATGAAGTAAGATTTGTATGCTAGGTTATTTGTTAATCTAGGTATGAATTAAAAAAACTTGATGAAAGTATGCATTTTAAGGTATTTTGACCTTGTACAATTTCGGTAATATTTTAAGCTATTTTACCCTGTTGTACACGAATGCCGTCAAACGTGTTTTGGTTCTTTTTGAAAAACTGTGTCTTTTTTCATCACAAATTGACGAAGTCAGATTTGTATGCTAGTTGATATGTTGATCTAGGTATGAATTAAAAAAAACTGGAATAAAATGTTCATTTTAAAGGATTTTGGCCTTGTACAATGTTGGTACAATTTTAAGCTCTTTTACCCTATTGTACACACATGCCGTCAAACGTGTTTTGGTTCTTTGTAAAAAACTTTGTAATTGTTCATCTCAAATTCATGATTTACGATTTGTTTGCTAGGTTATATGTTAATCTTTGCATGAAAAACAACTGGATGAAAGTATGCATTTTAAGGGATTTTGGCCTTGTTCAATGTTGGTACAGTTTTAATAATATTTTATGGATGAATCAGTTTTAATGTACACACGTGCCGTCAAACGTGTTTTGGTTCGTTTTGAAAAACTCTGTCATTTTTCATCTCAATTGTATAAAGTAAGATTATTATGCTAGGTGGGGTGTTAATCTAGGTATAAATTAAAAACCTGGATGGAAATATTCATTTTTAAGGATTCTGGTCTCGTACTATGTCGGTACCATTTTAAGCTATTTTACCCTATTGTACACAACTGCCGTCAAACATGTTTTATGTTTATACAGCATTTCACCGTGTTTATTGCATACTATTACAAACAGATATATTAAAATTTTAAACATTTACAACAAAGACTTACCATAATTGGACATCACAATGACAATTTAAGAATGAATTCGCCGGCCGCGGCCACTGATCACACAATTCAAATCAATCAAAAACGTAAACTGATAATTGCAGTAAGGATCCCTTCTTTTAATTTATTCCCAAGAAAAAAACAAACAAAACATCTTTTACAGTTCGTTAATTGATCCGACAACAAACACGCTTGTGATATGTTTGGTTTTTCTTTCGCGAAATCCTAGTGAAGGAAACTTAGAGCTTTTATTAATTATGACAAGAATTAAAAACTGTATATTACAAACACAAATCTAATAACCTATAACTCATGAATTAGATCAAAATAAAAATCAAAATCAGAGAATAAAAATCTTCAGAATCAATGTTGCAATAAGTCCGACTGAAACCGTTTTTGGATCGAACGATCATAGCATTTATTATACTGTAATGTTTTTTTATTAGAGGCCTAGATCTATATGTCCATATATATAAATAAATATATATATATATCCGTTTTTAAATAATATTATTTTTTTATGGTTTTATATGTTAGAAATAAAAATGTACACAATAATATTTCATCTGCAAAAGCTTTTCAAATACACTATTTAACCGCATTCTCGCTGCGATTTGGAAATGTTTATAGCGCAATTTCTTTAACCATCGCGGCATTATAAATTCTTATTTTAGCTTAATAAAATCGAGATTTTTAAAGCATAATTACTAATGTTTTTTTCTGAAACTTTATTTTATAAAAATCGGATCATTATTGACCAAGTTATAGCCGCCTTTCTATAGCGCCGTAACATTTTCGCATAATTTTGTTCGAAACTCGTAGCCTTTGCTTCTGACGCGTCGCTACCTGATCGCAATCGTGATACATCGGCTATCTCCGGACTCCTCCTATTTATTTATGGAATATATCGTCTGCTGATCCAGAGTGATTTTATCGGTTACTTGACCACGTGACCCCGCCGCGAGATAAAACGATAAAGGTCTTATAGGTCTTTGACATTAAATATTTAATACTTATTCATATGATAACATGTACAACAACCCCACACGCTTATTAACCAGATATCTGATAAACATATGCTTAAGGTTCTGTCTATAATTTATTTGTATTGATGCTGTATATAGTGTATCTATAAAAACTACGTTCAAAATATTACTACCGAAATGATTTTCCGCGATTTCTTCTAAGATCGAAGAACCTTTTTACCTGTTTACTTATGGATAGCTAGTTTAAGCAGGTATTAATGTGAAGTTGTCGTGGCCGACTGGTTAAAGCGATAGACTAGAAATCTTTTGGGATCTTCACGCGCAGGTTTGAACCCTGCCGACAAAGCATACTTTTGCGACGCCTTGTATTTCTTTTCTTAAATAATTTGATTTAATATAGCATATATTGTTTATTGTTATTAAGTTGCACTTTTTATGCACATTATTCAATTTTTAAAATTATGACAACGTTATGGCTAAATTGGGTGATTTACTGCTGAAAATGCGATTCATGCATGTTGCATTTGTATTTTTATTTCAACAAGTAAACGGTGAATCTGAATTATTTCTTTGTGTTGTTGCTGTATATAGTGTATTTAAAAAACTACGTTCAAAATGTTACTTAATTGATACCAAATTGACTTTTATGACACTTTTTTTTTAACCAACCCAATTTCTACTTGGCTGAAACCACTTACATTTCATGGCGCTCTTCCATAGAAAACAAGTTAAAAAAATAAATGTCTGTATACGAATACTTATTTCATATTGTTTAAACTGTAAACACCTGTACTGCATCTGTACACATCAACAGCATCCCCATATTTGGAAATCTGACTGAATTATAGAACTTGCATATAACCCAGGGGTGCAAATAAACTGTACAAAAGCCGAGCGTGGGGGTGGTTTTGAAAAAATCAGTATATTGTTTTAAAAAGCATGGAAAGCCTACCTAAAAATGTGCATATAGTTCAGTGAAATGATGCTGATTAAGAAAATAATACATTATATTATATTTGGAAAGGTGCCCATTACAGTGGCGCTACCTTAAAGGGGCCTTTCCACAGATTTTGGCATGTTTTGAAGTTTGTCATTAAATGCATTATATTGATAAATGTAAACATTGGATCTAAAAAGATAGAGTAAAAAAATCAAGAATAAATTTTAAAAAATGAAAAAAGTAGCCCGCAGCAGGAATCGAACCAGTGACCCCCGGAGTCCTGGAGAAAAATCCAATTAGACCGCTCGGCCATCCTGCCAAGCATATATATGAGACGTATTTAATACTCTATATAAGCAATCTTCATAGTTTCACAAAATAAAACGACAACAACAGAACTCTCCAAATTCTTCAATCGTTTCGCGTTGCGACGCTTTATAATTTTCAGGTTTGTAAATCGTCAAAAGATGCATATAATGGCTATATTAGACCATGGTAAATTGTAACGTAATCGTTCATGGTTCATGGACGACACATTGTTACTAACAATGTTCAATACTCTTAAATTACCAGTGTGTAGCCTATCATTCGATATCTCGTCATGCGCATAATGCCAAGATGATGAGTTTTGCATTAACTACCATTTTCTCGTGCCGCGCATGGGACAAGTCGGTCCCTCTCTATTTATGTTAATTTCTCTGCATAATATAGGATATAATATTCAACAACACAATATATCAGTTTCTAGTCCAATTTAATGTCTAGCATACTTAATATTTTCAGTTATACAAATACGTTGTGATTGTTACATGATTGTGCCTTTCTCGATCCGTATGCCTCCAAGTCTCAACGCTAACTGTTTTTGTGTCTTTGTCTTACTACTATTTAGGAGTTTAATTAATTTGTACATACTATGTCGCTTGTATTAGTCGCTTAACGATCGGTCATGGTTTTCGCAAAACATTGCGGCGCGTACTTTCTCATTTGTTTATATGAATATGAGAGCGAAGGATAACTCTTATCAAAAAATAAGGCAACAGTTCGCATTAAGTAACTATTTCAATCGATCATCGAACATAATTAAAATGTATGCAATGGAAACCTTTTAAGAAATAGCTAATGGTAATGTAAAATCATAAGCACTCTATGTTTTAAATATTTCACCCCTACAAAGGCATTCATCTTTTTATATAGCTATTGTTGTTCGAATGTACCCAAGCTAATTTTGTTTCATTAAAATGTATAAAAATATTATTACAAAGTATAACTATTGCTTTGTCACAGACGTGACGAATACCCCCACATGCCTCATTGACACATACTATTTTGCATGTCGTCTTCACAAAAAACAGCGGACACCATGCTCAATTTTTAAAACGCACTAAGTGACCCCTTGACCTAGTTTTTGACCCAGAAAGGCCCATGTTCTAACTTATAACAACAATAATAAGGTAGACTTTAAAGACTGAGACAAAATTAAAATATTGACATACGTGTATCTTCTACTAGTATATAACGGTCAATATTTTATTGAGGTTGCTAAACATGGTAAAAAATGAGCGATCAAATGAAAGCATGACATTGTAAACACATTGTGACGATCGCCTTCAATATCAGTCTCTATTCGGTCTCTATTCTGTCCATATTCATCTGGCCTCACTCGTGTTTCACTAACGTCCTCATTTCACGCTCTCTGCTCGAAGGGTACTGATGATGCAGTAGGCAAACACGATACACAGTATCTCCAAGACTAAGATGCCGGCAGCTATGCCGATGACGACTCCGATGCGACTTTTCAGATAGTCTTCGATTGAGGTCCAACACGCCTTATTCATATTGGAATTTGTGTCGTTCGGGACGTAGGGACAATTTGCGTCAATCGGCTCATATTTCTGGTTTTTCAAGAATGCGTCCTTGTCATTTAGTTTGCAGCAGGTGGGTGGGATTTTCATGGTCCCTTTTGATGGGTCTACTGTCTTGTTCCATTTTGTTGCCCCGTTGAAATCGGTGTAGCTGTCGATACCACAGCACTGGAAATACACTTGGGCGTAATCGAGGCCCAGAGAGAATGCCTCGTTCGTGTCCACCCTACCCTGGTACGTGCTATTAATTCTCTCTTTCAGGAACGATTTCACCTCCGTAGTAACCTTTCCCCTGAATCTAGCTGCAATCGCAATAGCTGCAATCTCCAGAAAAACTATCAACAACAGGAATATGGCGTACAAGCACAAAAAGCACTGGCTCTGTTTAATTGCGCCGCAACATCCGAAGAATCCGATTACCAGAATGCACGCCCCACCCACAAGTAACACTATGGCTGCAGATTACAACAGTCCTATGACATCGAAATTTGAGCTTGCTGCGCCGATCCTGGTCACGGCACCATTTAACATCCTGATCACGGCACCATAACATGTACTGTTTAGCGTAATTGCGTATCGTTCGTTGATATCACACAGTAACAAACAAAGTTCATTTCTGATTTCTTTGCGTTTTATTTCTGCTTATTAACACAACACAACGTTTCCAAAATGTTTGTCAGATACAAGATACATGCGAAGCCCGCAATGGGCCCATCCCGCGAAATCCAGCAATAATGCGACTTGTATGTTCGGCCGTTTAAGTAAGACTGTCCATAAATATAGATATAAACAACGAAAGCTTTGATAAATGTTATGTGTACAATTCTGATTGGCCGTTTGTTAAGTCACGTGTCTGCAACCTAAATATACGTATGCAACGGACACCTAACGAATACATACGGAAATGACCGAAGATTGGCACATACGGTAAGCAAATATTCGTGTCCGGTAATTATAACCCGAGGCTAATGATTTGTTGATCCAGATGGCTGCCTATTTAAGATTGTATGAAATGTGGTACAAATTTCGATCATTATATAAATCCAACAATGCCCCAAATGTGCGTTTTGTGTGCGTTATGTTACAAAATGTTCAGTACTACTGTTTTCTCACAAAGATGATAACATAATTTGAGAATGTGAAACAACTTTTTTCAATTTTGTCAATTTACCAAAACGTGAAAAGATCCCTTTAAAGATAGGAACAAAATATTCCGTGACATATTACGATCTGTGTTAACAGTTAATGTCTTTAAAGATATGAAATATATATGTATATGTATAGTTAATACCAATGGAAATGTGCAGGCTAATGGCCTTTTATCTAAAAAACATACACAATAAGGACAAGCAGACTGTTATGATAAACATAGAAGCGATGATTAAGTTTATATAATGTCATCAAAGCAGCGAAAGAATATGCATTACAATCATAGTGTTAACAAACATAAAGTGCGCAAGAAAACTACAGCCCTACTGACCTATACAGGTGAGTGATAGCAACTAACAATATTCAGATTAAATGCTCTTTGGTATACAATAGTAATAAGATATGTGTTCGTTTAGTCTACGAATGTTTTGATTTTGAGTTACATTGACTATAGCAATTGGCTTGATTTTACAGTAATACAATGAAAGAGTCAGCACAATAATGGACCCAAACGAATGCCCGACAAATCTTAACGACTCTCGAACAAGTCAAAATTGTTTTCTGTTTTTCATTACCGACAAAATCATATATTCATCAGTTGAGGTCTGCCTTTCAGTACTAACCAAATCAGTTATACAACAGTTCAGTTCCGCCTTTTATTACAGACCCTATCATATATTCAAAGGTTAATGTCTGCCTTCATAACTGACCAAATCATATATATAACAGTTTATATTTGCCTTTCATTACTCACCAATTGATATATCCGAAGGTTTATATATTTCTTTCATTAACAGCCAAATCATATATAAAACACTTCTAGGATAACGGACCCATATTTTAGAAACTTTGCTTTACTTTAGAAACAAAATTGTTTAAGTATTATACTTTTAATTGAATGTAGCTTTTCAAAACAAGAATAAATTCAAAACTAGTCACCAAAACAGACAGATTTATGGTTTCTATGAGCTCCAGTACTTGTGGCGCCGATATTGGAATTTTGGATTGCTTTAATTATAAAGTGAGGGGAAATATACATAAATAGTCATTTTAATGTTTTGTATTTATAGACATCTCTCCACACTTTGAAGGTATTCTAAAACAATCGCCTTATTGCTTCGATATCTTTTTTTCTCGTTGCCTTTAAATTGTTGAAAGCAGGTTCCACAACTGTTCCACATCCATCTGGTTTCATCTAAGTTAGTGAATCAATAAGAAGAGTCCAACGTTTGTAAGTGCCTTTGACTTCAAGAAATGTGTAATGAAGAGACCAAGAGTCAAGTGCTAAACTCTGCTCATATTAGGTACCGGCTATGTTATCACATCAACTATTTATTTTACTGTTAAGCACTTTGCAAACTGTTTAATTAAAATATATGCATTCTTGAAACGCAAAGTATGTGTTTATGTAATTCAATTATGCATAAATGACCTCACCGAGTGTCAAATAATTAAAAAGACACGTGTAACTGGCAATACTATCAGGCTACATTATAAAATAAGACGGCTGCGATATGTAGCCTAACGATGGCTTTATGGACAATATACAGTATTGAAACTCCAGCTGCTTGAGCAATATTGCATTTTTATTATATACAATGTGCTGGTTTATATAAGTAAAGTGACCAATTTTCAAAACAGTAGGAACCAACACAATACGAAACAAAATACACATATTGAAGAATAAATCTGAGGTCACCGCCTTGACAAGGTCAATGCACAGCAGTGGGGGTTTTAACAAGTTTTTTAGCGCTCAACCTCACACTTGGCCCAGCAATATTCATGATAAATATATTTTTAAATGAACTTTAACCTCATAGCATTGCAACTCAATTTAACAAATAATAACAGGGAATTAAAACGCATTCAATTTCATTAACATTTCATAACTCAATAGTAGGAAGGGGACCGGAGCAACAGAGTTTAAACTTTTTGAAAACGATGCAATGAAATTACGAACAAGTGTAAACTACATCCCTTCTATATACAAACAGATTTAAGTATATCGCATCATATAGTAATATTTCAGATCATCGTCGTGCAAATACAGGAACAATCAGCAATATTGCAATTGCAATACAGAACACTTCGAAAACCTATTCTGCCCTTCTTCATGTACATTACATTGGTATGCAGGCTAGTGGTACACACTCTTCCACAATTTCAATTCATTTACAAAATAGAAAGAAAAATACTAAATCAAGCTAAAGTCAAGCGTTGTCTTAATAATTTTATTCAGAGTGAATGATTGCAGATCAATTGATATGTTAAAAATGTTCATTTATATAGTTCAGTTAAAGACAACGTGTACATTTAGAACACATCAACTTTAATAAGTTTTGGCATTAAAGTTCCAATTCTATTTGAGGTTTCATTGAAGTTCAAAAAAGTATATACACTTACATTAGACGTAATATTGTATAAGAAACTTAAAGTATGATACTCTTTTAGTAGTTCATTGGTATAATCAATTTTGATTTTCCATAGTGGAACATCATACAGAAGTTATATGCAACGACCATACTATTTTGCTCTCCGTGTGACAATAGTGGTATTTTAATTATGAAAAGACAGTTCAAATAGAATCACACAGTATTATAGAACACCTACTTGAGGGTTAGTTGTGTGTCATTTTTTCTTTCACAGCTTTATTAAGATTTTTTTTTTACGGAAAAGGTTTTTAATTTTTCTCCTTGAAGTCATTATTTATCATATTTCTCCGGTTTACCAAACAAGTCGTTAAACGTTGTTCCATATTAATTATGAGTTATATGTAAAATATCATGAGCAATTAGTGAGTGCATTTGAAGAAACGCTCACTAGTTTGTAAACGTGTTATGTCCTTGTTCCAACAGTAATACTCTTTTGAAGGAAAGTGTATTGCTTTTGTTGTGTTTCAACGTAGGTGACATAAAAATATGCCCATTTAAATTATTGTTTTACAATGCATTGTTTAACGAATTTGTAAAACGTTAAGGCTTTCATATTCTGTACATATTTAACAACCGAAAACCGGCGTTCTGTTACTAAACGATTGCTTCATATGCATGTGTACTTTGAAAATAGTTAAAGGATGTTGATCCAATCCAATTCTTATATGATTATCAAACGTGTGTACAATAATATGATGGTGCAAACTCACACTCATAAAACACTGTTTGAGTATTTCCATCACATGAATCAACAAACAAATGCGCTAATATAAATAATATCACTACAATATAGTTTGATATGTACAATATGCTGACGTTGATTCTCTGTTCCACCCTTTATAATTTTCCTCAATATTATCTCGTCTACTTTGTTGACCAAGTGGTTATCAAAACTGCTTACCTCGTTTTTATTTTTTGACAAGGCTTCAAATATGTTATGCCCTTTTCCGACGTGAAATATACCTTAAAACGATTCCGATCGTTTTCATTAAAACGGTTGGTGCTTTTATTTCAGAATTATGAAACGCTATGTTTGCTCGCTTAAGATGTATCTGCCTAATTAATTATAACCAAAATTGCTCAAGTGCAACCCCTGACGACTGCTACGTATTGAGCCTGTATTCGATTACCAATACCTATTGTAGATCACCGTTTATTTTCCAAACCAGGTTAGTATTTTGGCAGCCTATACCACACACCTTTTCAGTACATTAATATTTACTATATACATTTACCGACTGTTTAGCCAGTTTTAACTGAAACAATTCAAACACGCATGCAGATGCTTGTTCCGTCATTTAACAGAAATCCACGGTTCTATCCGTTGGGTTTACAAATCTGCCGTAAAATCTTTCAAATGACAATTAATGTATTTCGGTAATGCATTAATATCTAAGTTTTAAGATTGTTCGTGTGCCCTCTAAATTCAAACACATGTGAAACATAACTAACGGCGTTGTTCGTTAAAACAAATCACATTCTATTAATTAATAATATTAATAGTGTAATTGCAATTTTTAATTAAGATTAAAATGCTTATTTCTGAAGAAATATATTTCAAGTGACGACCGAAAATAATTGTCCACAAAATGATCTTTGTATTTAGTGGTAAATTGAGATTCATAGAGATGAAAATACAACGGATCATATGGATCAACACCATCGTGTTTAAATTTACTTCTAGCAGGGCTCTACAAAACAGGAGCGAAGGGGGTCTTTAAGAGGCAAATACACCTTTGTTCTTCATAAAATCCTATGCAGTTGGTGCTCATTAGAATCGCATCATCAGGACAATAGTAATGTGTAGCCACACAATTAATAAGAGTATTGAAAACTCCTTTTATCTTCAGCTCTGCTTTTGGGGATATTTTACTTTTACACAAAGATAATAACGTAAGCTCAAAGTGCGATTCACCTGACTCTATATCACTTTATTGGTTGAGCTAACAGAACTACGGAACTGCATCGCTGCTGATATTTATCTTTAACTCCCAGTTTTAGCAGAGTGGTGTTTCGTGACATACTCTCTCATATATAAGTAAACGACCTTAGTACATATAATATGACATAATTTTACATTCTTTAGATCAACCGATACAAGAAACGTTAGTTAACATTTTTACGCTCTTGAAGTATGCGAAGATCTGGCGGTTGGGTGACTCGAAAACTGGAAAATATATGGTCATACAGACGGTTCACATTAGATATATCGAATAAGTTTCACATGTATCTTTCACATTTATACATAATCATATTCCAACGGGATACGACAATGTTTCGGTAATGCGTTTTTAATTTACTTCAGTACTTACATTTTTATGAATTGCCTGCTTACTTTAACAGTATATACCAGCGAATTCTGCATTTATGATTCACTAAAAAGAGTGCGTTATGTCTGGTTAAAAGTGTCGACTAATCGGGAATGGAATTGTCATTGTCATTGAGATGATCAGTGAAGCAAGTGGCCATGAAAATTTGGCATCCGACTCCTTAAACATGTGAATTTTCTCAATAACGTTAGTAAACTAAAATGTAACATGTTGTAACATTAATGGATATTATTGAGCTTTTATTTCGCAAAGAAAGCACGTTCTTGGTTTAGTTCTAAGTATTTTTATTTTGTTGAAATATGTACTGATCATCCAATTCATGATAAGTATCTATGGAATGTTATGGTTGTTTTAAGTATCCACCGTTTTTCTGCAAGTTCTTTCTTCGCAATACCAAATGCTATACCATTAATGGACCAAACAATGTCCCGTGTCTGAAAACCGAATAAACTGACCATACATGCAACAATGTTGAAGAACTCTCCTCTCGCGCTTGGCATTTGTTGTTCGCCGTTATGGAAGCGCCATATGTTATCAAAGTATCGGCATACCTGGCTTGTCTTGAGTAATTTGGATATAAAGCAGCATTCAAAAGAGTAAACTATCCATACAACAATTCACATATAAATCCTTAAATACCACTGCATTCATTCTGATATATCATCAATATAGTCCCATAAACAAAACAAGACTTATATAATTTTCAATACATTTTCTGTATTTGGTAAAGCACCTGGACAGTCAACTGAACAAAAAGAACGGGACATTGTAGTAATAAAAAAATATATTCGTCTATACAATACTAAATCAAAAAATTAATTAATTAAACAACTATATGCATATAGAAAACCAAGTCATAATAAACGTATAATTACATCCCAAGACTTGCAGACACAGAGAAGCGTTCATGAACATTATCTTTTATATAACCATCTTTAGCCCTGTCGCTAACCCATCATCTATGTCTTTTAAAAAGCCTGTCTTTAAAACCATTATTTGCTGCAAGAGTAGCACCTCCTGATCGAAGCGAATGAAAACAATATCTAGAAACAACCTTCACACGAGGCTTTAAAGCTTCAAGAAAAAGCTCTCTATGATTTGTATGAGACATCTTTCTGCTTGTCTTCCTGACAATCTTACCTTGATGAGTAAAACATATATTGCACAATACATAATCCTCATCGGATTACTTACACCAATGTATCAATTTTCTGACATTCTCAACTGGACATAACTTTGTGTTCGTTTTTGCAATCATAACCCAAGAACCATCTCGATGTTTATCTGTCTTACTTCCCTCAATACATATAGCCATGTAAGAATCGTGAAAAATTATATCACGAACGTAAATATTCAACAATTGTAAAATTCTCAAAAAAACTGAAAACGCTTTTAAAAAAGCACATATAATACGCTGATTTTTTTTATCGCATACTACATGTTTATAAACAATCATTAACTTTATTTAATATACTGATATCGATTGGTTCTTTTTTTTATACTTTGGGCGAGGTAGAATTCTTTTAGCAGATTCTAAAGTATTAACAACTAATTTTGACCGCGTTGGAGAATCTAAACTGAACATTTCATGAAACCATTGTATCTAATAGAAAGCTGCAATAACATGAGATGGCGTATTACATGTTTGAAACAAAGATGCCAAATAAATAGCAACTACTAGATTCTTAGCGGGTAAAGTGTCCCCACCCCCCACCCCCCAACCCATTACACAATGCCCACTTTTGAAAACGCATGAAAGCAATGTGATATTTTGTGTACGTGCTTTGAGCGCGCGACTGGCGTAGAAGGTCTGGGGGGAAAGACACTTTCTCCGCAAAACATACGGAAGGCCGCTAACCCCTTCCCTATGAATCTGCAAAAATAAACGTATTAACATTTTCTTAATGAAAACAGCCATATACATATCAAGTAAAACATATCCCTATCAATTTTTTTAGATAAAATGTTAAATGTCACAAACGAACAAATAATATATCAATACAGATAATATTTAACAACTGTCTAACCACTTTAAAACATACATTCTATTTTATTGTTCATACGATATATTATTATATTTTATCGTTCATACGATATATTAAAGACAATTATTGCCGATTCAGACTTGTGTTTCACAAATCTTTAATTACAATCATTACATTGTTTAAGCAACACTGCTATTTGACTGTCATATGACCTCCTATAAAATACAAACAAACTTTTCCTTGTCATTCCTGCGATACCGCATTGACAATCATCACATATTGGCGATACCGCCTTCTACATCAACCGCTTAACGCAAATAATACCATGACTGTAATTATTGCGATATCGCAATAACAATCATCAAATATTGGCGATACCGCCTTCTACATAAACTGTTTAAAGAAAATAGCATGATTGCTTAACACAATATACAGGTGATACCACCTTTTAGATTTTCGTGTTTATGTACGAAAATCAATCTTGAACGCAATCATTCGAAATTTTAAATCCGTATTTTCAAACCAATCAACAACTTTATCGATAAACAACCCATTCCGACACTATAACGACCAATACAGTGAAGATTTCCAACAAGGACACACTAGTATACCAATTGCTCCGTCATAAGGCATTTTCTTGATAACTCTGTGAATGACAGCCATGGGAGGAACAAATAAACCAAATTTAGTTCCCCGATCCTCTGAAAATGCATCAACCTCCGAGCAAGAATGGTTCCAAAACCTTGAGTAAAACTGTTGTAGTTAAGTGTTGTAATATGACGCAAACCAATCGAGAACTGGTTTACCGAATCTCAATCATTCATGTAAAATATTTTATCAGATATACTCCAATCATCAAATTCAGATATTGTTGACATATAATCTGCCTTATCATGTTCAGTTCTAGGAATCTACTCCATTTCAAGCGATATTGAGTGTTTCATACAAAATGAAAAATACCGTATGCAAAGTCTTGCAAATCGCTTTTGATTAATCCCTTTTTAGCAATTGATTTAACTCCTTGATTATCAGTTAACCATTTCACTTTCTGATGGCTTAGCAAATGCCCTAACGACAAACTCATTTTGTACACAGCAACTAATTCACGCCAAGTAGAAGAATTTGTACATTTGTCATTCGGCCAGACACCATGGGAAACTCCATTTGTCGTTTTGACTTCATATCCCACATGACCGACGGCAATAGCGTCTGAAAACACTAGTACATGCACTTGATTACGCAAATCGCTTCTCATTCAACAGAGGTAAATTATGCGGCCAGTTGTTCTCTACTCTCATTACTCCAGTTAATAAATAAATCCCAATGAAGTGCATTTAAAATGTCTGAACTTAAATGTCTTGTCATTATTTGACTCACATTTCCTATAACAATAGACATGGAAATTAACTGCCTAACCGTACTTGCAACATTTCGAACAGGAATTCTCGTGTTTCTACCACTGGAAACAATCAGCTCCGATATGTTTGAACGAGCTTTAATCAAACGTCGATCTAGTATAGAAATAGTGCCAAAGAAAGTGTTAAAACGTTACCCAAATACTAAATGTTTTGCACTGGATCCCAAATACACTTCTTCACATTTGAAATAAAACCAGAATTCGATATATCCGATGTTAATTGTAGTCCTAATGCCAAAGCCCTTTCACACGTGATACCTTATCCGAGACCATCATCTTAAATATTGTGACAAGCGCCCTCTCACCTCGCCACTGTGTGACCATGGTCGACATAGTTTAGTTAATATATAGCAAGCGGACGATAAACCAAAAGGCAAAACCAAAAACTTATATTACACATGGTTACCTCCATTGTCAAACCAGGAAAATCCCAAATATTTCGTATGAGGCCTGTAAATCTGAATACAATGTTAAGCACTTGTCAAATCAAATTTTATCATAAAGGAATCTTTCTTTATAAGATCCAAAACAATTGTAATATCTTTATACGTAACTGCTTCCATAAATGTCTGTTTACCTTTCTTAAATGCAATACCAGACGTTTTTTGCCGTTATTATGAACCGAAACGGTTAACTGATTAACGACAAATAGGGCACCGATGCACTTTTCAATTAAACACCTATCTGACAAATCATTTAAAGCTTTACAAACAAAATCAGATTCTAAAAGAGCAGACTTATTATTCTTACAATATATTTTGTTCGGCTCTGTATACAGTGGAATTCTATCGCCATTTTGAATAACGTCTCTAACGAAATCGTTTGCACCAATCTCACGCCAAAAATGCAAATGATTCTTTTTGACATTGCTCATATTTATAAAAGACATGAATTAACAAATTATAATTACACTCATCTTTGATGGATTCTTGGCCTAGCAACGAGCATTCAATTTCGAGAAATCGAAGTTCCTGCGACGCCGTAACGGCTCTGACATGAGGGCAGTTTCGCCGGAACTGGGTTGTCTCTCCGCATGCAAAACAGGGGTCTGGGACAAATGCTCTGGTAAACTCGGTGGAAACCCCGTATACGGAACCGGATGCAACTCCATTTCCGACACCGGAAGTATTCCCAAAATACCCATTCGGACGTAAACGACCTCTTCCGCCGCCTTTCGGAAGTACACATTGCGTAGAAAAACGATTTCCAACGTTGTCGCTCACCTTGCTCTTAGACGACCGCTTTTTCTGTAGAGCTCTCCCCTCAGCCTTACGGATTTTTGTCTCGTACTCGCTGTCACTAGCAACGTGATTTGTTTCATACTGCCTCACAGTTTCCCATCCTGCCTCCGAGGTATCCGCTATTCTGATAGGTTTGTTTCTTTTGTGAAGAATTTCTGTCAATTCTTGCAACTGTTCTCTGCAATATTTTGATTTGCTGTTGTCTATCGCCCATGAAGAGTTTTACTATCTCCAACAGCTCATTATTAAAACTGAACTGAAGTCTAAATCTTTCAAATCGCCATTTTATGTCATTGTCAGTCTTCAGATTTTTATTTCAGAAATTGAACAAGCATTAACAGGCACATCTTTATTCAAACTGGATAATTCCGCTAAAATTTCCTTCAATTGTGATTGCATGGGATTGACATCTCCACAACTGCTGTTTTCTTTACTAAGTGAGTCCATTTTTTGTTTTTGTTTTTTGAACAAGCTAAAAAGCACCACGTGGCCGCGTACCTCAAACGCACTCAATTTCCTCGTGCACACTTTCAGTGCGACTAAGTGTTCATTAATCATTACATTGCATTATGGGAAAATAATTGTCTTCTAATTTTGTAAACTCAAGCGACGAAAATTATATTGATCATATATACAACACAATGGAAAACATCTATTATTGTGCTAATATATGTGAATTCTATCGTTGTTAAGGTGAACCGTACAACTTGCTTCCACTTTGAATAATCGCTGAATACTAATATATTGGTATTTTATTTACCTAAACCAAATCAGATGTACATAGTAAACAATACATTGCAATCGTTTTTCATACTCACAACAATATAGCAAGTACCAACCACTTGAAACTTACAATATTTATAAAAAATATTATAAACTGACATGGCGTCTTTCATCCCCTCCAAAAGTAAGCAAAGTGACAGAATCGAAAATGAGAAAATTATAACAATCGATACAGATTATAATCGATTATTTAAAATGTTTCGTTGAGTTGCTTTTGACCAAAAATGTCAACATCATATAATATATTTGTATAACTTGGTCCGAAATACACTATTGTCAAACATATAAAAAACGACCTTTAATACATATTACCGACAAATACATCATGATATATGTTTAGATATTTAAACCTGTAGCAAAATTGTCTAAAATACGACATTGTACAAATGTTCTTTTTCAAGGGTTCAGTAAGAATTATTGTAAATATATGGATGGAAAAATACTGTTTTTAATATTACTTTTTACAGTTAATTATTAAAATGTTTACATGTTATTGAACTGATTATAATAGAACCATAGACTATACTGATTATTTTAAAACTGAGATATAAGAACATGTTTTAAAGATATGACAAAGAGCATAAATATAGGTACCCATACATGTCATATAGCTACCTCAATAAAAACACAAACATAAAACATCAAACAGTATTATATACACTATTGCTAGAATTTAATATTTGTATTGATCTGTTTAAATATTAATTGTCGATGCTATATAGTACTGTTGATTATTAAAGAAGGGCAGACACAATTAAAATATAAGTATCACATTATTATCTTTATCCTTTTGTATTACTTACTTTACCAGAAATAAATACTCTGACGATGGTATCAAAAATGAGATATAAATGCGTTTTTACATAATTCGACAAAGAGCAATAATAAAGGTACAAAAGATATAGATACCTAAGTTTTAACAAAAAAAAACTTTGTTGTGATAAGTTGTTTTTGTAAACAAAAATAGACTCCCGCTTAATCACAGTGGAGCCTTTGTACAACAAGGGCATAAACAAAAACAGCATATGAAACTCCTGTTGAAACAAAAGTAACACCCTCCTTAATCACAGTGGGGCTTGTGTACAACAGGGAAATGAACACAAACAGCATATGAAATTAAAGTATGCCACCCTCTTTATTACAGTATGGCACTCATGAAACTCTATATACATGTATAAGGATCGGCACACCATATGTCTGGGGTAGAATTCATGGAATCAAAGAGCAATGCCTTAGACGGCCAATGGCTTAACTCTGATGTATTTTTTGTACGCGTTGGAGCGCCAACGACCTAGTTGATGAATATGAGAGTGGGGCATATTTAAAAGATGAGCTTGCGCTTGCAGGAATTTCATATATGCTGTTTATGTTCAAGCCCTTGTTGGTCAAATAGCCCCACTGTGATTAAGCAGTGGTCTTCTTTTGTTCCAACAAGGAATTCATTTTCTTTCCCGTTTATCTGGTTGTGCACATGATTTGGTTGCAACAACTTGTAAAACAGCATCTGTATTATGTTCTGTAGAATCGGTGGTTACGTGTGTGTCTGCCGGCTATGTCGATTTTTTTAGCCCCACTATGTTTATGCAGGAGTATGCAGTGATTTAGTTGTACTCGCTATGTGAATTATACTTAATATACTTGAGATATTAACCCCATTGTGATTTAGCATTAGAGAACAATCATTGTATTAGTTTTTCATTGTAATTTATTTCTTAGCCGGTATAAATAAGAACATAAACAATTATGTTATTCTGATAGCCTTTTAGTTATGTACATTTCTATATATTCATTCTCTTATAGAACTGTAGTTAATTTGTTCTATCAGAGTTTCGATCTGTTCTATACGGCTCTTAAGCTGTATCTCTTAATACCACCGGGGGTTCCAGCTGGGCGGGCGTGAAACGTCGTTTCACGTTTGGCGGTTTTTCTTGCTTGCCCAGTAGAAGGAATATGTGATTGTTTTGTTAAAGTTTACGTCATTTTGAAATAAATGCCCAATTCACTCAGATTGGTTTTATTCGTCACTTCGCCCTAATCCCCTGGTTGTGAAAGTCACTATGTTAGTGAAAGGCGATTCATAAATGAAATGTTATGCACACATAACAGGTTTTATGAATCGAACTTGGTTCTTAGAAATGTAATAACGCGAGGCGGATGGGAATTGTGCCAATAGGTTGCCTAATTTTGCATAACTGGTCAGCCAATTTGCTGGTCAAAAAATTTGCATAACTGGTCAGCCAATCCGGCTCTGGGATCGGAGTCACGTGACCCGCGCCTAGCGTCCTTTCGCAGACAAATAAAAGCGCTGTTCTCGCAGTCTTAGAGAAGGCTGTTAGCAGAAAGTCACTTGAATAATATCATACATCCATTCCGCCTTCGCTATATAGTTTATATATACACATATAATTGTTTTTGCATTCATGTTGCCTTCTATGTGTGCTTTTGATTTAGGCCTTTAACATTGTCATGCAGATTTATGCAGTTATAATTCTATTTATTTTGCCTATCATGTTTTCTTGCCTTCTCATGTATGATTTTATGTATGCCTTTTATTGTGTACCTTCATGTATGTTTTTTTGCGTTTACAAGTAATAAGGCGGTTATTCTTGCTTGCCCAGCAAGGTAGAAGGAAGATGTTATTGTTTTGTTAAAGTTTACGACATTTTGAAATAAATGTCCAATTCACTCAGATTGGTTGTATTCGTCACTTCGTCCTAATCCCCTGGTTGTAAAAGTCACTATATTAGTGAAAGGCGATTCATAAAACGTAGTGATCAAACAACACCAAGGCTTGCGAGTAAAAATAAGAGGCTGCCAAATGTTGTTATGTTTCTAGTAGCCACACTTGACTGTGAACATGGGCTGACCTGGCCAAATGTGATAATTAATTATCTTAGTAATTGTTTGCATGTTAACATTATTGGCAATATGATGAATATCATAATGCAAGGAACATAACAAGTGTCGATTAAACAGCGCTCTTTTATAACATTTGACCCTGTTTATGCTTATCTGGTGACCCTTCGATCATGCATTTTTACAACCGGATTAAAGTAATACAACTTGGCAGAATCATGTCTATGGGCAATCGGCCATCCCATTTGCGTTATTGGGTGAATTACATTGTAAACCTGTAATAAACAATGGTTTCTTCCAACAGCGTCTGCAATGATCGTATTAAGAACAGAAGAAGAACATAAAATTATTTTATTACACATAAACTTTACAATTGCATGTATTAAACAAAAATTATAATAATACAAAAACATCGAAATAGTAAGTGGATTTAGCAGAAATGTTCTAAAATAGTACTGGATGAACTTTACAGATAATTGAATACCTTGATTCCACTCTTGCAAGTATTCGTCGATAACTTTTTGTTTGACAAACAATTAACCTCATTGGTTTGTGAATAATTAGACCAAACAAGGTTAAATCTTATTTAGAGAGTATGTCCCTTACCTTCCCAAACCATTTCAATTTATTATCATTTACGGCAATAAGACCATCTTCCAATACGTATCGTAATATACTATTTCCGCTTTTAGTTATTTTTTAACCAATATTTTTCAACACGTACATTACTGTTTAAGGGATCTTTTCACGGTTTGATAAATTGACAAAATTGAAAAAAGTTGTTCCAGATTCGCAAATGTTCGTTTTAGTTATGATATTTGTGAGGAAACAGTATTACTGAACGTTAACCATAGTCCAATATAGCCATTATATGTATCTTTTGACGATTTGAAAACCTTAAAATTATAAAGCGTTGCAACGCGAAACGATTGAATAATTTGGAGAGTTCTGTTGTTGTCGTTTAAATTTACTAAACTACGAAGATTGCTTATATAAGGTATAAAATACTTAAACTGTGTATCTTAGGCGGAAAAGCCGAGAGGGCTAATGCGTTTTTACTTCAGACTAATACCAGGACTCCGGGGGTCACTGGTTCGAGCCCCGGTACCTGCTACTTTTTTTTCCTTTTTTAATTTTATTCTTGATTTTTTACTGGAACTTTTAAGATCCAATGTTTACATTTATCAATATAAAGCATTTAATGACAAACTTCAAAATATGCCAAAATCTGTGAAAAGGCCCCTTTAATATACATTCGGTATCTACCAAGTTCACCGTATACGGCTACACTTAAAGTCGATTTTCTGACACCAAGAAAAGCTTGGCAGAATTTAAGGTGCAATTTTTCAAACTCGATGCACTTTGAGAGACCTCATATTTCACACGAATATCTGGTAAAATTGAATACACAAAAGCATCGAATAACCGTAAAGATACCTTTGGTTTACAACTATAAGTTTTTGAGGTTTGATAAACATACGTTGAGCGCTTTAAGCCCTTACCACGCAAAGTGTTAGTATTCATATTGAAGTTACCTGTTTAATTAAGTGTTATATCTATGTATAAAGTCGATCACAATGTCTATGTTATCGTTATCATATACCCACATAACGTTTTGTAGCTCCTAATTTGCGGAAAAACAAAAATGATTGTGAGTTTTGGTGTGTTAACTTGCAAACCCCAGTTACTACAGTATTCATATAAATTTTATAAAGTGTAACTTGTAGAGCTGGATGGGAGATTAACTAAATATTGATCCAATAAAAACAACATTTTTGTTTGAAATCTTTAAATAGGAATGTTAAGGCCCCATTTGGGAAAAATATGTATTTTTTCCATTGGGAATGGGGTCAGATACCGGCCCCGATTTTAAACAAATAAAACAACACTGTAGTGATGACTCTTTTTAAATAGAAGTGATATTTTTGGACACCCCTCGCACTTTTACACACACTACAATAACTACTTAGCAAAACAATATTAAACATGTACACACATTTATTTAGAGCACTTTTTAAAATAATGAAAACCAAACAGACAAGAACACATCGTTTATTCAACTCAAGTATACACAATATACAAAAGGGCAATATATCAAAGCAAGATCATTAAGAATATTATAAACTTCTGGATATATTAACTATAGGGATTTGCATGAACACAATAAATGGAATATGGAGAGGGGTGGAGGAGGTACCATAGGTGGGTATTAGAAGTACAAAAATTAACGGCAATTAGTGGTTTGTGGTCGGAGATGTGCGGTGTAGCAATGAGTTTTCCACACGGCGTTTATGCAGCTTATTTTCTACAGCGATAGTCGTTTGCTCTAGGATATCGATGATTATTTTAATTCTGGTAATAAATCAAGACACTAAAATCATGGAGAAAGAATTGTTGCGTGGAGATGGAACCATGTGGCTATTGTTGTGGATGTTTAAATCTACAAACAATCATTCTTTGAGCGTGGTTCACGGGGGCGCAAGACAACTCGCCCCAGAGCCAACTCGCCCCAAGACCACTCGTCCCCCCCCAAAATAGTAAACTCGCCCAAAATATATTGGACAACTTGCCCCAACCAAAAGACAACTCGCCCCTTTTTTGTTCTGATATATTTTATCTTAAAATATTTTGTTCATTAAATATGTGTTTAGTTTGATGTATTATATTCGTGATTATTATAACGAAAATGTAGTTTTATGCTGTTGTTACTTGTATATCAAAAATAAGCGCCATTAAGTCCGTCTTGTTTTGAAAATAGGCGAATTGTTAAACGTGAATTTTAACGGCATGCTTTCATTTGCTGTTCAAATATTTTTTATTGAGACACATTTATGATAGTTTGGTTTGATTAAAGAATAAAGGAATGCCTTTGTGTAAGTCATGTTTTGAAAGCGCGTGAATTGTCGAAAATTAATTATGCTGGAATGCTTTCATTGTCTGGTCACATATGTATTAATAAGACATACGGTATGACAGTTTGGCGTGATTTAATAATAAATAAGGTAAACGAGCTTAATCAGACAACAATGCTGTTTTCAAAGTTATTATGAAGGCTGTCTATATATAAAGAGAGCATTTGAATGAGCCCAAAGTATGTTTTTTTTTGTCGGATATTACTATTTGTTATATCGAATATGATCGTTAGTTGTGTGGGTTTCAGAGCATCTGCCATGGCAGAGAAGTGAAAAAAAGGACCACATTTATATAAATAGTTCCAACTTTATAGAAATAGTTCCAACGTATTTGCTTTTTTGATGTCGGAAACAATGCGGCGTACGTCTCCTGTTTTAGACATTGCAGCTGATCGTAATAATTATGCCGCCACCCTTACTTCGTTACGTCAACTTTCAGAAGAGGGTGTGGCTGGTTGAAGGTCCCGGAACAAAAATGAGAGTTGAGTTTCAGGTTATGCAATTTACCGTTCTCCAAACGGAGCTGCTGTCAAGCGACACGTACAATCTCAAGGCTTAATGCCACATTCAGCCCAAATTAAAGGGATAGGCCTCTTATTTTTAGATAAACAGAACAAATATCAAATTCACATGGGCTTGTTATAATAAATTCGTTTCCACCCTAAACCTTGTGCTTGTTTCGAATTGCGATCATGTAATTAGTACCAATGTCACTTTTGACGAACAATGAACGTCGGACGTAATTGAACATATTATATATCGAGGTCACCAGGTGATTGTCAAGGTCAGAGGGGTTTACATAAGGACATAAGGTAAATAAGTTTCTTTATTGGGAAGTAAGACGACTTTTACATTTAGTTTAAAAGAGATAATGGATTTGCATTATTGTTTTAAGACCGACCGACCAGCCAATCGACGGATGGTTAGATACAAAACACAATACCCATAATTTAACATGGGAACCATAATGAAACTGTATTTAATCAAACAGGGCGTTCAGATATAAGAGGCTAAGTATCTGATCACAACAATTAATAATTCGGCGCCGAAACAAGTGACACGTTAGATCATGACTTTTATGTTAAAAATATATTTAACATCTATCTCGGTGTTCATTTAACAATACAAAACCAAAGAACGTCGACAATAGCTAGTAATTTTGTAAGGAATCCCTAACGTTATAACGTTCAACCAAATCAAAACAACCAGCAATTTATATAAATTTAATTTATGATTGTACCATAAATACATATTTCATATTATACTTATAAGTGTATGACGTGTACAGATGTATATGCATGAAATAAGTTTAAATTTATCTTTGATAATTTAAGCAGTCTTAAAGGGGCCTTTTCACGTTTGGGTAAATTGACACAATTGAAAAAGGATGTTTTAGATTCACAAATTTTCGTTTTATTTATGATATTTGTGAGGAAACAGTAATACTGAACATTAACCATGCTCTAAAATAGCCATTATATGCATCTTTTGACGATTTAAAAACCTGAAAGTATAAAGCGTTGCAACGCGAAACGAATGAATAATTTGGAGAGTTCAGTTGCTGTCATTATATTTTAAGAAACTACGAGGATTGCTTATATAAAGTATAAAATACATCTGTGTTTGTAACAGGAATAATGGTCGAGTGGTCTAAATGGTAGACTTTTTACTCAGGACTCCAGGGGTAAGTGGTTCGAGTCCTGCTGAGCGTTACTTATTTTTGCTTTTTTAAATTTTATTCTTGATTTTTTACTGGAGCTTTTTAGATCCAACGTTTACATTTATCAATATAAAGCATTAATGCCAAACTTCAAAACATTTCAAAATATGTGAAAAAGCCCCTTTAACAGCTATGCAGACTCTTTGTGCTGTCAAACTTAAACGGTGACTTAATTTAAGTTTTGACGTTTACATTTAAGTTGACAAATCTGTTCGACAAACTATTCTAGTCATCAACCTTCAACCGTAATTTTTTAGAAACATATCGAAAAACTGAGCGAAACATGTTCTCTAAGATCACTTTAGCCCTTTGTAAATGTATTTGTAGGTAAACCGTTTGAAGCGCATGCAAAGTACAACATGAGTTGAGAGTGCTATATATTAAAATATTATGACAATTTACAATTGCGGTATAACGTTTATGCTTAAAGCTGCAATATAGGTAAATACACAATAACTCCCTAATTTCCAGTTCCTTTTGTGTGGCTCTATTATTCATGTGTTATTGCGATTCCATCTTTAAGGCTTTGCATCAAATTGCTTTTTGACGGAGTAAAAGAACAAAAGTATCTCGTCCGCCATGTCATCAACATATGCTGACTATTGAATGATAATATCATAATTACGTGATGATGGATGTGCATGACTGGATACAACCCCTAAAAGTCTAAATATATATTACGAATTATATAATACACATGATGATACGTCGCGATATTAATACATGCGATTTCAGTCCATAACATGCATTATACAAAGAACTTAATGTTTAAAAACACGCACTCTTTGATAATTAATCGACATTAAATAAATCAACATATGTGGCCTCTTCACTGTCTCTCTCTTGCTCTTTCTCTCTTGCTCTTTCTCTCTCTCTCTCTCTCTCTCTCTCTCTCTCTCTCTCTCTCTCTCTCTCTCTCTCTCTCGTCTCTCTTTCTCACTCTCTCTCTCTCTCTCTCACTCTCTCTCTTACTCTCTCTTTCGCTCTCTCTGTCTCTATCGTTCTCTCTCTGTATCTCTCTTTATCTCTCTGCCTTTCTCGCTGCCTCTGTCTGTCTGTCTGTCTATCTGTATGTCGTTCTGCATGTTTGTATGTCTCTCTCTCTCTCCCAGTCTTACGCTCTCTGTCTCCATCTGTATCTCTCTATCTCTTATTGAACCAACAACGTAACTTTGAAATTACTCGATATCCGTTGGTGCAGTGCAAGGGTTTGAGTACACGTATTCCTGGATATTCAGGTATGTTTTACGGTATTTGTCAACATTGTTTAACATTTGGCAAAGCTTGTAATAACACTTGTTCAAGCTTAGGTTGTGTTGACACGTACATGTCTTTTCTGCGAAGAATGCCCATATATTCACCTTTATCGTTACCCAATCTTATACGATACCCCGCTAACTTCTAAGAATTAATAATTTCAGCTGCATTTATAAACGTGCCTGGTGGGAAATACGTGTAGTTATTTCCTCCACGCACAACCAAAATTGTATCCGAATTAATCCTCTCGAAAAACTTCTCGGTAACATAATCCTGGCAGATGGAGTTTTCAAACGACGAATACAACTTTGGCTGATTAAGTACTTTATTAATCGCTTGATGGTCGTTTTTCGGAAGCGAACGTTTGCCATCACCGCATGATCTAAAGATGTCAATTTGTAATTAATACTTCTTCAACATTCAAGTCGCGCCGTGATTGGACTTGACAATGGCTTACAAACCACGCCGCTCATACCGTTTTTCCTTCAAAGATTGAATTGTAGTTCCTCTTTTCCAGTATCGGCTTGCTATTGTCCCGAAATAATAACTCTGAAGGGAGAATGGAACAGCCAGACTGGTATAAACAAAACAATTACAATATAATTGAAGAAAATAGATTTTAAGAGAAAAAAGTTTGAAAATGAAAGCGAGCAATATTCCAGAGCCAATGCTATCAAAAGCCAAGGCATACACGATACTAACTCGCGATAATCGGCAAGAGAATTAGCTAAAAATTGTATCAATATACTGAAAGATAATGTCATCTGCATTGTCATCATGGCAGACATATACATCGCACATAGATTACCAAACAAGAACAATACTACTAGATACATTATAGTAAGACTAGTAAGCCGATAGACCATAGGGCATATATTAGAAACGAGGAAGAAACGCGCGGGAAACAAATATTTTCATAAATGAAGACAACACTAAGATGAATCTGAATGTTCTGATGTGTTTTAAGGAAGAAATGGCTAATGACGTGAGTGATGCATGGTTAAGCAACGGTAAAACCTTGTTCAAGCGCTACATTAGCACAATCCAACCGGTAAAGTTCGAAAATTACGAACGTTGGATAAACTTACCATGGCCCCAACACAACATCAAAATAAAATAAAAACTTCTGCCACAAATAATATATTTTTGTGAACAGTATATTTAATATCACATTATGTATTCCTCTATAGTGTAACCACGAGTTTCTCGAGGATACGCTAACTTGGATGAGCACTATTTATAACTTCATGTTCGTGCTGTGCACTACCATGTTTGTAAACGTTGTTAATTGTTTTTTTTTAATTACAAATGTGAAATGATAATATGTTATCGCAATAGTATTGACTTGTACATCGCTTAGAAGTTTACAACACACTTAAACTCCATACATATCAAAATGAAAACACATTATGATTTCTTTATTTGTAAGGAACTCATAAAGCATAACCTAAAGCGAAAAGCTTGTTTGTTATTTATGTTTATTTAAACTATTGTATTAGTGATAATTATTGTTCCGGAATATTTTATTTACATTGAGTCGTCACAAAAGCCGCCTTAAACCGGATGATGAAATTAAAACAAACTCGAAATTTTTCAAATACTGTGTTATTTTGATTTAGTATTATATTGATACAAATTATGTCCATGAATTATAAATAATGTATAAGTACAATAATGGTACAGTTAATATGAAAGTTATCTTGCATTATGAAATTAACTGCGCTATGTCTTTGACATTAGACATATATATAAACTGCATTCATGTATTATCATCATCACAAAATTGTGGAACTAACAATTTTTTTTTTTTAAAGGTTCACCACTTTGATACTTTCGTCGAAAGACATTACTTCATGTATTCTCAATTGCGGCTTAGTAAACGTTTGTTGGAAGGAGTTTGAACGATGTTGGACTTGTATTTGTAAGCAAATAATTAGTCATAATTCGGGACAACTATCTGCTGCCTCTTTTGGCAACTGAAAAAGAAATGTATTTGTTGGTTAACAAAGCTAATACAACTGCTGTATTATGTACTCCACGCGTACGCGTGTATCCATAGGGAGATATTTTAGTTGAGAATCATGGATACTTAAAATTGCTCAACTGTACGGTATCATATAATAAAAAGCGATGCATGCAAATTGGATGAAAAGGCAGTTACACCCGATGTAATCAAGCGGCAGACTTAAAACGAGCGAAAAGACCCAACCCAATTATTTTCCTGGACAATAGAATAGCATGTGCTTTTAAACTACGCAAAAAAATATTTAGCCGGTAGTAAACTGTCTCAGTCCCTTGCCGTCTTAAACAAATGTGTACGGGTTCAATTATCAAATTTTCAATTGTATTATATTTATTATATCCGTTTTATTATTTATGAAGTACATTGTCACCATTTCCGTATTCAAAGGTCCCAAAACAGACTGTTTTCCAGACTGTTGAATTCATCGTGATTGT
>NC_068355.1:151162705-151172705 GCF_020536995.1 Dreissena polymorpha
ATAAGGCAAGCGAATTAAATGTTATCGTCTCACTCAAGGCGGAGTACAACATACTGTTAGCTAGTTTTTAACACTGAGCTTGCGTTCATACTTCTGAATGTTTAGGATGAATTTCGTTTTAAATGACGAAGATATAATATAACTATTATGGCATAAATTGCTTTAAAAGACTGCGTTTGACTTTCAACAGTTTAAAACACTTGACAACCGCTTCATTTATTCACATAGTTGTCCACGTTATTAGCTCGGCTGTTTCCAGAGAAAACCCGAAATATTGTCATAGCCAGCTCGTCGTGTCGTGTCGTGTCGTCCGCGTCGTGCTAAAACCTTAACATTTTTACAAAGTTTTGAGCATTGGCTCTAAAATCAAAGTGCTTTAACCTACAACTTTAAAACTTCATACGTAGCTGCACCTTGCTAAGCACTACATGCCTCACCCATATTTTGGTCACTAGGTCAAAGGTCATCACCATTTATGACTCTAAAAGTGTCTATAAGGTTTTTATCATTGATTACAGAAGATACAAATTCCCTCGAGTTCTTCTTCTTATTATTATTCAATGTTTTGTAGTTGGCATAATCAATATTCACGTTAAGTACTAAATTAAAATCCCCACATAAAATATAAGACTCATTTCCTGTGGTCTCTATTATATTAAACAGTTTGCTATAAAACAAAAGAGTATAATTATTTGGCCCATAAAGGGTGCACAGAGTAAATCTATGGTTATAAAATTGTTAAATCTAGAATAAATAAGTTTCCCTTTGTATCTTTTTCTTGATTGTGCACTTTAACATTCAGCTTTTGTAAACATTTATTAAATAAAATACATACTCCTCTTGAATTGGAAGAGCCAAAACTAAAGAAAGCAATAATTTAAAACCCAAAGGTCTGGGCTGTGTAAACAATGTAGGAACCATTGTTCGGATTGTGAAAGTAACGTAGGAATGAACGTCCACCTGTTTCAAATATAGCGAGGGAACGAATGTCCGTCATTCACTTAATAATAATGAATACACTGACTTATATCTATAAGGTATTTAGTTTCTGACAATATGTAAGAACAACTTACTTGCAATTTAAGACACATATTTAATAAATATTTCAATTGAAAAATACGTCTAGTGTACTTTTAACATAATGAAATAGCGATGATCTTTTAATCAAAATGTATTTGGAACATTACAATACTTTCATTAGGTTCAATAATTGCATGCTATAATACCAATCTATAGTAAGCTTAAGTTGGATTTAGACATTTGATGAGACAAACTGTTTCCTGGTTTTGTACACACTAATGTGCATATGTTTATTTTAGTATTTGGTTATCAAATAAGCCTTTGCCCGTAAATTTTGTAGGACCAATTATTATATAATAGTTAATTACCGGTAAATGAAAAATGAAGTATGTTTGTTCGATTTTTGAAGCGTCATGGACGATAAACGATGTAGGATTGTTCAACATTGAAAAGGTTCACCTCGCTTAAGATGGCTGAAACGAAAAGACGAACTAACATGAATAAAACATTTAATATTAAGACTTATCGGATCTATTAGCAGATAGAAGATATTTTCGACGGCGAAAACGCATTTGTATAGCCACATTTAAATTTATTTTTATAGCGAAACGTTCAGAAGATGTCCAAAGTTTAATGATGTGAACATCCTGCCTGGCTATTGAAACTCTCATATCCGTATGAGTTCCTTACAATTAATTGTCGTCTATTGAACAACTTCTGTAGAAAACAGCTAAATAAAAGATTTTTTTTGCAATTAAAACTGTAATACCACACAGATGATAATATTGTCACACATCAAAAGTGTTTGATGAAATTCAATGTATGTTATAAGCAAGTGATTAGGCGTTGTTATTTTAAGGCTGTTCTCGTACACGTGTATTTAACCATAAGTGTTTATCTAACCTAATGAATATATATCTGAAAATAATCAGCAAAGCGGTGACATGTTTAACATTCACGTCAACACCCCCTGAACGTCGATAATCCAAACTGAATAGGATAATTTAAACTGAAAAAAATGCGACAAAAATAAATAATCCAGTCATTTATTTCGAAGAACACGTTTATTTAAGGTAAGTTGTGACATAATAAACGTTTTTTTTTATATGAAATGTTTTTTTCCGAATACCATGCGCTAATAAACCCATAACAATTAAAAACAACGTCGAAATAAAATGAATATGTTTGAATATCTGGAAAAAGTAAATGAAATTGTTGAAAGTTTAAAGCCAAATACAAGTATAATCGAATGTTTTTAATGTTTTAATGCTCGGACTTATGTATTAACCTTTCCTTTGTGTATGTAAAAAAATTGATTGGCGTAAATGCTCGAAAAAGCAATTTTTTCGTGTTTGTTTGGGACAAGAATATACAAATTGGATAATGACCTAACTAGTGTATGGATAATTCCAAACTAATATTTGGAAGTCGATGGATAATGACCAAACTTTAAGATGTCTTTATGTAAAGATCTATGTAAAAGGAACACTCTGGTAAAATATTTCGAGATTTATTTAAATGCTGACAACAAAAGCATTTAAGCACATTGTTAAACAATCATCATAAAAAATGATTTTGTTTTCTTTTCAGGTAAAACAAAAGATAAATGGAAAATTAAAAATGATTAATTTAAAAACATAATTTACAGAAGATTTTTAATATGTATGTCTGTGTATTAATAAATCATTTAGTATGTTCTTTTCAATGTGTAAATATATTTCTGAAGGTAAAATGCTTTACTAGCCGTCAATATGCCCCTTAAATATGTGTGTACCATTTGATGAAATCTTTCCGAGAAAATGGGTATTTTCGCTATTATTGCATTAACAAATCACACATACCAAAATAATTTTAAATAACATTGAAAACAATATTTTGTTCATACGACATCGACAAAATAATTCGATTATTTAAATACAGTTCAAGGTTGTGTTTTAGATATGCCTCACTCGGTCATCATCCGAAATGACGAGGCTTTACCTTCGGTGGGCAGTTTTCGATTAAAAATGTGTTTAAACAGTGGATTAATGCAAAGTTGAAATGCAGCAGCGTAAAGTAAGAAATGAGGAATTATTTTGGAATTTACAGCAGGAACGTTGAAGGTACATAAACACTTACATTTACAGCATAGTCTTTTGAAAGTGTTGAGTAAATAACCTTAACTTCAATGACGTTGCCAATACAATAAAGCTGTTGTCAAGAGAGTGCAGGTGATATAGTAACTTGAAAAGTGGATTGAAATAGTCATTATCCCTGCATGCATGTGGAAACTGATGCTTATTCAGTTCCCCATTTATGCTTGGAAAGTCGTCGAAGGCTGGAGAAGGGAAGTAACTGCGCGTAGACCAGATTATGGATATGTAAAACACATAACAGCGCTTGAACGGCACGTGAATCGCATTGTTAATACATGATTTCTCCCGTTCAAGCCCTCTTTTTGCCAAGTTTCTGCACCCCGCCAGAGGGCATTATAGATAGAGTTCATGCAATAATATTATATAATGAATGCATATTTAGAAAACGGTATATGCATTATGATCATAAAACATGGTCATGAACAGATTACAGGGTATAAACGAACAGAAAAATTATGCAACCACAGAATATGTTCTAAAAAGCGCTTTGTTTAAAATTCCCCCTAATGCTGGAAATACTCACACATAGAAAGTATCCGTTTGTTCATGAGAGCAAACTAATAAACTATTATAATAAAATGTATATATTCCTACATGCATTTTTATTTGACTACCATATATGTGTTCAGGCGTACATTGTATGCATATTACATAAGAACAGGGCGATAGATTTCGTACAAATGAGAGCAACAATGCTAAGAGGTTACTATTTATTGAGAAATAAGTAGTGAATCAAGTCAATTTACACTTTGCGTGAATATGCTTTACGTTTGTTCTATTTTTATATAAAAAATCATCATAAAATCTACATTTATTATATGTCGTTACATTTTATATGACGATATTTAATCTGACACCATAACGAGAATGCGTTCATATACTTCGACATAATACTGTTTGCGTAGAAAACAAAATACATTCTTACGGGAAATAATCAGAAGCTAAAACGTGTTTCATATTGCTGCAAAAAGCCCGTAATATAATGAAATGAAAGCACAAAACTTTGTATTTATACGTTGCTTTTTTTCTTCCAGCAATTGCACACTGTGGAAAATGCAACCTAATGCTGGAAATGTATATAAAAATACATAATAATAAAATATCTTTCTAAGAATGAATAAGCAGATCTAAAAATGAACAAGATTGTTGACAATGCTTTTTTCGGACATACGTGTTTACACATGTGATTATTAGAGAAAACATGTGTTAACGAAACTGATTTATTTTTATGCAAAGTTATTTCAGTATTAAAATGACTCAACATAAACATTAATAAACTACTTCAACTAAGCAGTTGGGATTAAATTTAACATCAGTTTAAATGGTGAAGTGCCTTTTTAAGGTGTGAACATTTTTGTTGCCAAGATCAATTTTATAGACTATTTACTTTATATAAATTGATTGTCAATTATCCGACGACAAACATGAAAGCTGTCAGGTACCTCGACTCAATACTGTGTTAAGGGTATACCTGACGTACAGGCTTCTTTACGCTGGACATTTACTTGTATTATTTGCTCAAATCCACCAAGATACATAATTTAGAAAACGGTAACAAAACACAAAACTTCAGGGTACAAACAAAGTATGCCAAAACAAAATTGGGTACGAAAAAACATTTGGGTACGAAAAATACAGGGTATATACATTAAAACAAATATGCTTCCCTAGAAAGATTTTCAAAACAACAACCCGTCCACAGGGGCGGATCCGGGATTTCTGGTTTGGGGTGGGGGGCGGGATATTCAAAGTTTTGCTGGTGGTCCAGGGGGGCCGCTAGAACCTCTGGTGGGTGCAGGGCATAGTCCTGATAGGGGTCCAGGGGGGCAAAGCCCCCCCCCCTCCCTAAGCTCCACGATTTTAGTGATTTTGAAGGCTTTGACAACCACTTCTCGACCATGTCACGCCTTATATACTTTCATCAAAGTACCTTCTTTTAATGCCAAAAAGTGCATAGTTTATCGTTTTGGGGGTCCAGGGGGGCAAAGCTCCCCGGAAGCGCCACGATTATAGTGATGTTGAATGCTTTGACATGTTTAAATAGGTGATTAAGATCTAGTTAAGTGTTAAACATCAAATGAATTGACTTTACTTTGGCGATTTTAGGGGATCCGCCTATGGTCCTACATTGCATAGCATCACAAAATATCAGAAAAACTGCGGTCAGTGCTGTGTTTAAAATTCCCTTCAAATGCCTACAAATGCATGGAAATAGAAAGATGCAAGCGAAATTATAAAACTTGTATGGCAAAATATATGTATATTGCAACATGCTTGTTTATAGCCGTATATGAATATTCAGACGTACAATTTTTGACAATTGCATACCAATTATGCGATATCAGAACAAATATTTTGTACAAATGAGAATATTGTATGTATCGAACCCGTATTATGTATAATAGTTAATACACAATATGTGTGAGTGCACTGTTATGTTTGTTTGTCTGTTTTTTATTCTTCTTAAAGTATAATCATAAAGTATACATTTATTAAATATCGTTAAATCTTATATCGAGAGGTCTTATTTTTACGACAGTAAGAGAATGCGTTGTCATATACTTCGATACAATACTGGCGTAAGTGAAAACCAAATAAATGCATCAAATAAATTAGCAGACGCGTTTTTTTGTGTTTTTTTGTTCAAACGAAAAGAAAAATTGATACTTATTATTTCGTTCATTGCATCGTGCCTCAGAAAACTATAACTCTGTTGCTGTGGTTTCTTCTAACCATTGATTAATATAGCCGTTATTAAATTATTTATATGCTCTCTTTTATTGCCTTTCAATTTGTATTACAAAAGAATATTCACACTTATGTGTGTTTTATATCGCTGGGCTAAGTGTGAGGTTCGGGATCTCTCAAATAGTTTTAAATTCGCAATGCTATGTATTTAATGAACGTTCATAGCAGATGACCACACTTTTATTCAATGTCGTTTTTTACGTTGTTTCGTTTTGTTTTTGTTTTAACCATTAGCTGGCCATCATTATAGAGACGCTAATCAAAATCCACCAAAGAACTAATTCAGTTATCAAAATTAGAATTTATATAATATTTGTAATTACACTTACATTGATAAGAATATTAACCATAAAGGTAATTGGCTATTCGAAGCATCACGTGATAAGTAAATGTGAGGTAAATTTGGCGCAATAAATGCAAGCACTAAACTGTAAACAAATAATAAAGCAGAAGTAAAAGGCGTACACTGATTCATTCGTGCAAAGCAATGTCGTAACGGTTTAGCACAACACCGACCATAGGTGAGTCGAAATAAATGTAAGATCTTGAATGTTCCACAAACGTCTGAAGTAACCAACAAAAAGCACACAATACTTGGATAAATTTAATGCATCGCCGAGGTCGCGATCGAACAGAGCAATTGAATCTAAAAAAATAAACGTATATATCTGAGTGCACCCTAATTCCTAACATTTACTTAGTGTATGTGTTCTATTTTTAGATCAGAGAAAAATCAGCACGCGGATAATACATAAATATTATAAATATTAAATATATTATTAAATTGTAAGAAAATTATCATAAACGCATAATAAAATTATGCTGTTACGTTTACAGACGTGTATCGGCAGAATATATTTTTATTTATTATTTATTATTTAAATATTTATTTTTGCTAAATTTATCAACAGTCTTAGAGAAGTAGAGCGTAAATTAGTATGTTTTCGGTATTAAGTTCCCTTCTCCCAAGTGCATTGAAGAGATAAAGTGAAATTTCTATATGGGTTTTTTGGCATTAGGTAGAAATAGAATTAAGTCGAAAATGAAAATTTAGAAATTTAACATATAATTGTGCAAAATTTAAAATATTTTTTCATAGTTTTACAATGTTTTTCTCTTAAATTATTTAATTATGAGATTGTTATTAAATATAAACTAAGTTTAAAGAAGTTAAAAAACATCGCCAAAGTGCTGTGTTTTTGCGCACTTCGCCCTAAGGTGACGATAGTATTTATATATAAATATATATATATATATATATATATATATATATATATATATATATAAATATATATAAATATATATATATATATATATATATATATATATATATATATATATATATGCAATTGCGGATGAGGTGCTTTTTCATTTTTCTAGATATAAGCATCGATTCGGATTTTTATGGGTTTAAGCTTACTAACCATGCATCTGCCCACTTAGAGATTTTATCATTATCGAATTGCAAAACGGCTGCAGTTTCATTTGGTGAGTTTACGGCCATACAAAAAATTGGTGTGATCTGCGAACAAGTGGAATTATGCTTGTATCTCATATCGTTTATGTACACTAGAAACATGAGTTTGCCTAAAATAGAACCTTGAGGGACATTGACTCTAATTTCAGTAAGATTGGAGTGCGCTCCTGGTAAGATTACTTTTTGTTTACGATCAGAAAGATAGTTGGACAAAAAAGATAATAAATGTTCAGTTCATGCTTTGCGTCAAATGAATATGTATATTTTATTTTAAAAATTGTTTACGTTTGAGATACTATAATAATTAAAAGTAGAAGCAGTGTTTGTAGACGTGCGAGGTTTGTCCAAGAATATCACAAAAAAGGTTCATTACTACATGAAGTATTGTTATGGTTATAAATGTTGTTTCTGGTTTGCAGTCACAGCCGTAAGAAAGGTATCTAAGAATTAACCATACGTATGCAAAATTAATGAAAACAATACTTAATAAATGCTGAGCACTAAACTTGGAATTTCCGAAGCGTATCTCGGGAGTATATGAGCACCTATATGTAGAGAAGTTCACAGCCACAACGACTTCACATCCACTTTTTTATTTTGCAAGTGAGAATTGTTCGTAGTATGCTCCACGGCGGCATATGTTGCATCCTCAAAGCGAAATAGTTCATCATGCGTGTCACACGTTTATATTTTTACTACACCACTTGAATATCACAAGCAGTACAGATCTCTCAATTTCACATCAGCGTTCTTTATTCTGCATTTTTCGTCGCAAGTTATATATTCAGTATTAGAATAATAGACGTTTGCCGCTCCTGTATTTCTCTTTTACAGTCCTGTAAATACGTTTTAATGCTTCTGACACTGTCACATACAATGCTCATCTGCTGAGACCGGATCTGATCGTATTCGTAAAATGTTTGTTTCATGAGAAGAATGTCTGCTTGCACTTTGGAGTCGACGTGTGTGACATAGGGTACCGACTTGGATTTGGTGGAACCGCTGACCATGTACCTAATTATTGAGTAGTCTTCACACTCAATCACTCCGATTTGAGAGTGTATGTCATTAGCAAGGTTTAGTGATATTGTATCCCCATTGCCACGGTATACCCGCTGCTTTAGTTCGCAGTATGGATCGAAGGGGAAGTCTTAGTTTCGCTTGAGTTCCTCAAATAGCAAGGATCGTGTCTGTTCCAGCATTTGATCCAAAATAAATAGTATTGTAGAAGTGACCGCTCAAACATATCACTCCGAATACATATGTACAGGTCAACAAGTCTGTTTCATTCTGTGAAACTCCCTATGTCGGTATCAACCTCATTATTTGTCCCACTTGCTGGTAGTAAGTGTGGTATATAATCGTTATTTTCATTCACTAGATCAGTTGAGATGACGACACTAGATGCAGAAACAGGAACTTTAAACTGCATGTTTCACTGGAGTGATGACGCATCGTACTCGATGTAGGCGCTGCTCTCCATGATCCACGATCACACTTATTGTTAACCTTAAGCCGTTATTTACATTGGCAATGTTCATATCACTCCATTGTAACCGATAGGTATATCAACATGTGACATCATGCGAAAACAATTTCAATTCAAACCGGCAGTAGACCAATGAAAAACTAAAAGCGCACCACGGTGCTAACTACATATTGGTTAAATTAATCATTACTTTGACGCGTAATGCCTTTTCCAAAGCAACTCAACTTTATTCAAAAATAAAAACATTAAGGTCGCCGTGGTGTAAGGTGTCCGCCTAGCGACCGGGAGGTCACGGGTTCGATCCCCACTGTTGGAGCGTTTTTTAGATCTCCCTCATAGACACCAAGTACTGATTCTAGGCCAAGGAAACGGAGTCGAGAGCGTTTCAATAAGCCTAAAGCTTCCGATGCATTGGAGCTGAAAGAAATATGTGTAAACTAAAAGCTATAACGTGTATATACGAAGTTCGTTTTGAAGTTGTATTAGAGTGGCGTGGTTGTAATATCGTAGATCAATTACCTTGTTCAGCTGATTGTACTTTATGTTGACTATTCGTGTTCTATCTTAGGTAGTGAGTTGTTGTTAATATAGTGGCAAAATGTATTTAAATACTTTTTATTGTTTCTATTTTATTTATATAGTATTATGTAGTACTCTGAAATTGATGCCCTTTATGTGGGACGAAGTGCGCTTTTAACAACGATATATTAATTAATAAGAACAACATCAACGACCTTTCAAGTCTTTAATTATACGTTTTCCTGACAGAACTTAAAACATTCAATGCGTTCAACGATAATTAAGGACAACATACAGTGCCTCAAACATGCGAACTTTAATTTAAATAGATCCCCCCATGTCATATACCTACGTTTTGGGGAATGTTTACATACAGGTGAAAAAGAATTTAACTAATCGCGGGATGATATACGAAACACATGCAAGTATTTTGAATTAGCTCTTCCGTATTGATCATGACCAACAAAACATTGTTCACCATTTTTTAATTATAAAGTTTTTGTGGATGGTGGCGAACTTACGCAATACACCAACTTCTACTTTCGAAACGTATGTATTTAACACAATACCATAATTTACAGAAAAATAATCATACTATGCGTATAAATATTG
>NC_068355.1:151177705-151195759 GCF_020536995.1 Dreissena polymorpha
TACAACTATAATTCTAAATTCAGTCCTATGTTCGTTAGTCTAGTCAATAAATTCGGTAGGGGAACTGAAACACAATTCGGGTTCATACATAATACAGCCTAAGGCGCGGAAGAACCTAATAACTGAGAAATACAAACACGCGTCATCTTATAAGTGGCTGACGGACCACAGTACTTCTAAGTGTTCAAATAATAATATTGTGTTTCTTTTGTATTGCCTCTAATGAAAGCATTACTAAGCCTACTTATTTAAAATAGGGGTGTAATTAACTCACAGAGAGGATTTCCTCCCATTCAAATGCCTTTGTAAATGCTTTGAAGTTTTTAAAAAACTAAACTTTATCTTTGTAATCGCAATAAGTGTAAATCCTGAAAAATATGATCGATTGAAAATGTAATTTTTCTCCCATGAAGTGTTTGCTAAATTTTACACCCGAAGAAGCAAAATCTAGCCCAATTTGAAGCAAAATCTCGCCCCTGAAGACAATTGAAGTGAAAATATATTTGTGTGTGTATATTTCATGGCCGTTCGATTTGCATATTATGAAATATAATAGTAGTATATCAAACTTTTTTATGTATGAAGTCAGTGATCGGTTCTTGGTAGACTTTTCGAAAAATATCGTTCTTGTAATGAATGCGATTTCCTGATCACGAATTGACAAAGTTTCGTAGAGAGCGAATAAAAAATGTGGCGAATAGAATTGTGAAACGGTTTATCAAAGATTTGATCTGTTGTTTAATTTATTTTTTACACCCGTAACCCATAATCAAACATGGCCTTAATATTGTTATGATATATGTTATGACCAAGTGTTATCATGAATGAGTCATGCATATTGCTTCTAGAGTGATAACACGTGTTTTTTGCGTTAAACCTGGTGAACAAGTAATAAGACACAAGGGGCAAAAACTAAAAATATATTTATTTGGTCCATAACACCCGTTAAGACTAAACATCTTAAGCAATTTAAGGAAGTGTGTATGTTTACACGCAGGCTCATATGCTTGTAAAGTTACAGTCCCGTAGCAGCAATACGTGTTGAGTTGCGCGCGACTCAAGTTAAACAAGAGAGTCAACATCATTTTAATAAATATGTAATATTTTGTGTTCACTTTAAGTAATTTATTATTTGAATTAAATATGGCAATAAGGAACTGGTTTCATTTTCCTTATTAAGTCACGAACAAAGGATCTGGCTAATCAGTAAACAAAACAAAATGAAGAAATGTATAGCAATTAATACTTTTTACATCCAATCTATATATTCAGTGATTTTAATTTATATGTATTGCTCTCTGGTTCATTAAGAGTATTTTTAAGTAAGAAGATGCCGGTTCATATTTGTTTGTTTTCATATATCTACCGCGAAAATAAATTGTGTTATCATTAAGTAAAACTAAGATGAAAGGTAATGGTATAACATGTTTAATAGCAAACCTACATATACTAGTATAATGATTTGCATACATATTTGATGCACGTTGGTTCTTTAAAACTTAAAGGAAGAAAATGTTTGTTGCCCATTTCTCTTCAGTAAGAAATAACGAACAGGTTTCATATGTCTTATTCAGCTGCGAAAAAAGAACTGGGGTTTTAATACAAAACGAATACCCTATCTTCTAATGTACTGAATTAATGTTTATATCACATTAATGCTATAGATTTTATGAGTGGTTGATTTGAAGTTAATATTCGAAGCAAAAAAAGTGATATTTCAGTTTAAACAAGACACCCTTATTTCTGGTTGGAATAACGAATAAGACACTAGAAAAAAGAAACAAATTTATTTTCATCGTTTGTCCATGTTTAACAAAGATTTGATAAATACATATGCATTAAATTACTTAATTTGACTTTTTTTGCGGATTACATGTCCATTTTAGGTTAATCAACAGGAGACGTACACAACAATGTATATAACCATTAAGCAGGGGGGGTCATTGTTAAAAAAAAAATTGTTTGTTTTGCAAAGATAACATATTCAACAAAATGAGAAATAGAAATAAAACGGTAAATATAATTTCGATTATCTCGGCTCTGCTGTTAAATACACGGGTAGCTTCACATTAAGTCAAGAGCCTTAACTTGAAAAATCCCATAAGTCAAAAATATATAATGTAAGAAGTGTCAGCTGAAGCCTAAATTAATTTGGCAGTCTTTGGGTTATTTAGTTTATTTTTTTATGCAATGCCTCGGAAAGGTTCAGTTGAAATAAATCTTAATATATCATACACATACGTTAATATTTTTGATTTTGTTAAATTTAAAGAAATATAAAGTATTTGTTAAAACAAAAACAAAGGACTTATCAACTGCAAAATTATTATTATTATTTATTGTAAATAACCGAGCATTGTATAATTGAAATAAAAGCCACGAAAGTTGAGTTTCAAATGTTAAACAATTGTTTAAGGAATGTACAATTTAATATTTATTTGAAAATCCTAATGAAACAATGTGTATAGAATTTTCAGTAAAGACTGTTTAAAAGTTCAATTGAATGCGAACGCAACCTTAAGTACAAACATGTCTTCGTTTGCGCTATTTAAATTTTAAGGCTTCTGTTAAAAAGGTAGGATTTCGACTTAAAGCGAACGGTTCTGGTAGGAAATACTGTACATGTATGCCTATTCTACATCAAGATTTAATAAAACGAAAAGCGGCTTTACAGAAACGGACGTAACTTGCGCAAATGTATAAAATGTTTTCATTTGTATCGATACGTGTTTGATGTGTACTTTTAAAAGTGGTAGAAGCGGTCAAAGAGAAAAATACATATATCTGATATTTATAGATGAAGAATAAAATGTTTATATTAAACAGAGTACATAAAAACGTATAATCGGTAATGTTTTTTTATTGTTTAGACTCAAACATGCAAAATGTACGTTATTATGGCGAGCATAATACAAGTAGAGTATTCGCACTCTAATATAAAGAAGGTTCAACATGTTTTATCTGCTAAACTGCCTACATATCATTATGTTCACAAGGTGATCAAAATATCACCAAAGCCTCTCGAGGATGTGAATAACACCTTCTGTCACCGTAATTATACTCATTTTTTGCTTTAGCTAAAGAAACTTCAGCGTACAGTTTATATAGTATTGACAGATCTGTACGCTGAAGCTAACCCCGTATCGAAAGTCAACCAGAGTCGTAACATATTTATGTCATGCTATAAATCAAAGAAAGCTCATTTTCTTGGATACATTTCTACATATATTGGTGAATGAATATAAATTTCTGCATCGAGGAATATTTTAAGGTTCAAATGTTTCAAATGCATCTTACAATAGATGACAATAACTCTGATCAGTCTGAAATTCACAATTTTGACGCCATTGTTGCTTTGTCACGTGACGAGTTTTCATTTGGATACTTTCGAATAAACCTTGACATTTATGCTGAAATTGTAAACAATACTTTCGTTTTCTGAAACCTATTATTTGTGATTAACAACTTACGTCTGGTGGATTATAAGACTGATTTCATTGTGAATCAGGTAGTTTTATATAATATTTACTTTGACTTTGTATTGACACTACAATTTGTTTACAAAATAAGCCAAAATAATTAAAATACAGGGAAATGTCATTCTGAATTTGAAAATACCTGAGCACATGGTTTGTTACTAAAAATGGAAATGACGTCATATGACCGTGAAATCTCTGGAGATTCGCATTTCAAGAAAGTCTGTCAGATCGCCGTTTTTCTCGATATGTAAGAGCAGAATAGATACATTTTAAATGTTTAAGATAGTATTTTGTGAAAGAATATATCAGTAAAATGAGAAAAATGTCAATCTTTCCAATCAAGTGGTTGATTTGGGCCAACAACTGCATTTAAAAGCTGTTTTGGACCGGTCTTTGTTAACTGTCAACTTTTCGGGAATTTCTGGTTGACTTTCCTAATGCGGTTAATCCATAACTATAAAGGCGCGCCAGTCAAAAATCATAAAAAGCAACATTTAAAGTTATGGAAGCCAGAACTATTTTTGCTTAAATGTCATGTTTGTTAGTCGCGTCGTTTTCTAAAAATGTCATCTCCTTGCAATTGTTTAAGCCATTTATATCCGTGATCTTTCATGAACGACATTATTTTGTCTCTGTGTTGATCCGTTTCTATGGTGAAGACATCGATGTCAATTTGATTCCAGTCTATGGCCTCCAGGATGTACAATTCCGCGCCTTCAACATCCAATGAGAAATAATCCACCTTTTTAGTTCCAATCACGTTCAGAACATCCAAGAGGCTGTAACATTCAACTGTTACTTTTTCATTTGCGCCTCCCATTCTTTTCCTGTGCTGTGCAGTTATGACAACATCTGCACTGGTAAGAAACCCGTAAAGCGTAAATGTCAAGGACGTATTTGTATATCCTAGGCAACAGTTAATAGCATAACAATTTCTGTTTACAAAAGCTATTAATGGAAACATGTTGGGATTGGCTTCAATTAAAAGTCCCGTCCAGTTATTCTTCATTTCGAGTAGTAATGTGTTCGAGAGTGACTGTCCGTCATGCGCTCCGATTTCAATAAAAAATCCGTTTCTTTTCCCCTCAGTGAGGTTGCTAATGTACTTATCTTGCCCATACTGCGAAAAAGAATCCTTGTTACGAAGGCCTGGGCGCAAATTATAACTGCCGTTTCCATGAATCATTACCTTCTGAATGCGATCTCTGAATTTCCCTGCGTGATCGCTGGCTGTCCCCGCGGAATTTGCTGTTTTGTTTGAAGATTCATTATCATCTGCCTTACAGGCGATTGGGTTCGAATTCCGTAGTGGGTTTGTTGAGCTATACACACTGCCCGGTTGAATCCTTAAAACCATCATCACGAAGAAAAAGAGAAATGCACAAGTACAGAATCCCACAATAAACGACTTCGAGTTTGTGCGCAACGCAAACATTTTGAATGAAACAAGACGTTCGATGGCTTGTACATCAGTCGACAAGTATAACACTGTTACAATGTAATTTGATTTAAACCAGACATTCGATACGCTTCAAAGCCTTCAAATACAACCTCCGCGCAGATATTTTACTAGATCCATGCATAATTCAACGCCCTGACATTTTTGCTTAACAACGTTTTGAAAAACTGACAATGAATATAAGGGTGTCGTCCCGATTGACTCACATTCCATAATCCAATACCTCATTAAAGTAGTTACAAAAAGTGGTAATACGTGTAAAGTTATAGGTCGGTTTACGAATCGCACTCAACAAGTATTTGACAAAATTGCATGCGTTATTAAGATATTTAAAGTATTAAATAGATCATGACTGGGCTTTATATTGATTATTTTCGATCATAGTATCAAGCGATAATTTTATATTATTGTTTGTCACAAAAATAAAATATTAATACAAAAATTCACCAGTCAAAAAAAAAGTTATTTTATAAGATTGAATAACAGTCGAAAATCACAAACATTCATTAATCTACAGCAATGCGTTACAAAGAAATTAACTATTGCTAGTATAAAACACTCACTCGAGTGCCGTAGCAAACCACCATAACTTCACTTATTTCAGAAAACATGGCATATGCGCAACTTTTTCTCAATTCTGTCAATTAACACTTTGCATTCATTTTGTTAAAGCATATTTCGTTGAAAGTTGCTAGTATGTTTGTATTGTATTATATTGGTAACATGATGAATATGAATAGCAAAATAAATATTTAAATGTTTAAATCAAAACATGGCATATGCTCAACTATATAGAGATTTTTAATCACAGATATAGTCTATCATAATTATTGTAATATATGTCGATTCGATTACAGGTTAAATGCAAACGAGGTGATCGAATATATTTGACGTGTGAGCAACGTTCAATGGCGTTTACTTCAGTCCGCAAGTATAACACACTTCAAACTAAATTTGATTAAGTGTCATATAATTCAGTAGAAAATTGGTTTTGAATGTGTTATAAGCAGAAATTAAAAACGCTTCATGTAGCGTCTATTTGCTGACTTTTTCATTATTCAACGCTCTTACATTTCCGCTCAACAACGCCTGTGAATAACTAATGATGAAAGTAAGATAATCGTCTTTCAATCAATAATGTTGGGTAAACAAAATTAAAGAAGTTTGTATCTTTGAAATTATCGCGATCCTGAGTTTTTGTCGATAGCTGCAGCCATATACAAACTTATACTGATAATACTCGATTTTTTGTTGTTGTTGTTGTTATAAATAATTATCGCATTGTGTGTACAGAGTGTGTTTGGGTTGGGGTGACATTTAGTGATTGAAGCCAAACAGTTTATTGTCCGTTAGTCGACGGTTAGAGCCTGCACCGAACTTACTTGTCCTTTTTTCTGAATTCCTGTACTAAAGACCATTAAGGATAAGCTGTTTCAATTGAAATAAAAAATAAGGTAAAACATCGATTACCATTTACTTGCTATTTAGAAGAAATCTGTTAATAACGGTTAACGATAAGTATTTGACTGCTTTAATAATGTTCAGGTTATGTTAAGAATGTGCTCGATCATTATCATCATCATCATCATTATCATCATCATCATCATCATCATTATCATCATCATCATCATCATCATCATCATCATCATCATCATCATCATCATCATCATCATCATCATCATCATCATCATCATCATCATTATAATCAATCATCATCATCATCATCATAAACAAATTTGCAATTCTCTGCTCAATCGGTCCCCTAGTAGTAACAATTGAGTAATAAGGTCCCCAAAATACAGGTGTGAAAACCGTTATGTCTCTTTTAACTTAAATTGGCACTAATTGACATATGTGATAAATCTGAAAACTGTTAATTTGACGACGTCAAGTAAAAGAGAACAATCGTTGAAGTACAGTTTGAATTCCGTGCTTGATTTAAAAAGTAGTATTACCCAAACACTTATCAAGAAAACAACATATTGTATTACCTAGCATATCTCAATCAAATATCTCAGATAACCGAAAACAATAGAGAATGTCGGCAATGTCATTCGGAAGGACCGATTTCGGATTAAAAATGTAAAAATAATCGTTGATACTTGAATTCGTGGTTCAGCGGCACAACGAAATCCACAAAAATTCGTAACACGAAATTTTATGGTTTTACAATATTATCTTCTTAATATAAATTTCCATTAAGTTTAATGCACAGTTTTGCGAGAGAATTTACATATTTTACTTGCATACATTACGTTTACCCTTAAATTTTATGTAGTGTCATTTTACTATTCAGGGTTGTTCATGCGTTGGTGTTTAGTTATTTAATCACGATTTTAAGTGGTTTTGGAAATTTAACTTTATATCTTGAGGAAACATAGACTTTTTAGGCCAAAACAAAATAATGTTGTGGTTACGGTTACCCGACCGAGCCTATTATTTTGCTGCGACCCTACAACATTTTATTCGAAATTAAAAGCCAAAAGAAAAAAATCGCGGTAAAATTAAAACTATAGCCTACAGGACTCCGGAGGAACGGTTTTTAGCCACGCCGACTTTTTTTTAACGGAGTGCGTTTTACGAGCGCACCGCACCGTTAGCCTCGTCCGGTGAGGCTCGCGTTGTCGTTCGCCATTTCAGCCATTTGCAAAAGTATTGAGAATTCGGCTCAAGAAAAATCTGATTTGCGAAAATGCTAACATCTCGTAAAATTTCAATGAAAACATCCGCCATTTAAATACATACTGGTTTACAATATTTTGTCTTTTTATCAATGAAAGTGTTCGCAATTTCAACAAAAAACGAAAACCAGTCTGCACCAGAGCATTAAACATCGCTTGACCTTACTGTTATTGAAGTGCACGTGGTAGCTGGCCAATCAGCATTGAGTTTGCTCACAAATTATATTGGGTCATTTATGCGCATACACTGTTTACTCGGAATACACAGTTGATACTGTCGTCCGCAAACAATATAGCGGCCGATGGCAAACGTCGTAATTAAAGATAAACAAATGAAAAGAAGCGTAACAATAAACAAATTATTTTTTAGCTGATTACTGTACACCTTTCTCCTGACTATCAATCCATCGATTAAAGGATGATAATTAAATAATTAGTTCTATCTCGATGATGTTACACCTTTCGGCCGATTAACGTTTGAAATTAAAAGGTGATAATTAAGTTGTTTTTACCCACATAATGTGCTAGTGTAAAGCAATTTATCAACCCAATTCGATATTTGCAAGGTTTCTGGTTTTCATTTTCTGCTGTCAAAAACGATATGCACATTCTATTTTATGTGCAAAACGCGTACAATTTTTCATACTGTCGTTTTCGGATACATTGTGTGTTTCGTCCATTATAATTTATTTTCGAAGTTCATTATAGAAGAAACAGAATGACGAATACACATGCAGTGATACGACTGTGTGGTTTATACTATTTCGAATTGTATTCACCTGAAAATACAATTGGAAAGACTATAAAAAAAGCACAATAAGTATGGGCTTTTGATGGGGTGGCGGGGCACTGCCCTTCATTCCTGTTGGGTTCCTGCGGCTGCGGTTCCAATACCCCCAGCCTAATTTTCAGGATTTCAAATTTGGGACCATCGACACCACTATTAAATGTACATCTATAAAATAACTTCTGTTTGTACTTTGACAAGTACCATACTAATTATTTCTATATTGAAAACTGTATATTATATTATGATATGTACTATGCCCTTGTTGTCATTAAACAGAAATATAAGCAAGTTGATAGTATATATATATAATTATTTCAAAACCAGTTTTTGCGCACCGAAAGACGGAAACAAGTTGGCTCAGAGAAATTTTGGGCCAGCCCTAGTTCACTTACTCCGACTCATCGGGGAGGCGCTTTACGTATTAAATGCATAGAGCTTCTGCGACACAATTTAGAAATCATCTTCTTCGTCAATTTTATTTAATGTTTTACATAAAAAGTGCGACCATGCTTCTGAGTTCAGGGCTTTTAAAGCCTTCACTTTAGGTATGACTATCAAAAAGGTGTTAGCCTTAGTAATTAAGCTATGTTTTTCAAAGTATTTTCGGGTTATTATTCATCAACATTTACAGTATTTTTCTCTATATAAAAAGTTTTCTGAAGTTTCTTTTTAATATGGATAAAAAGTCAATGCAAGGCTACAGCCAAGTTGAAGCCATGTATTGGCCATTCATCCTTATCAGCAGTTAAATGGTTTTTGTGCTTGATTGCCTATGTATGTATTGGAAAAAGCCGTTCAACAAAATAAAGTAAAATAAAAAATAAAATGTTTTTCCTACCTACCTACCCTAATATTTTTTGGCCCGTAACCTGAACCACAACATTATTTTGTTTTGGCCTTATCAGTTTTTCACAAAATTAAATCTTCAAAGCAAGTCGCAATATTAAGCTTACCAGGATCATATTTATTTTTTTAATTTTATAAAAACTTATAAGATCGTAGCCATGCGCTGTTTATAGAAATATTGACAAATAATTTACAAAATCCGAGTTTTTTAGAAGGTACTAGTTTTACAAAGAAATTAAATAAATAAACACCAACGTTAGGCTTACTGTGATTTGAATTTATACGAAATACATACATGTACCACAATATAGTGTGTACTTGTTAAAGTAATACACCCTATTACACCCGATTTATCTTAACAATTGTGAACATTAACAAAATAAAATTGCAGCAGTTATTGGCCTATGTTGTACAATTGCTGTACGTTTTTATTAATATTTCAAAGTGGCCTAAAAGGCCTTTAACAACATTAACAACAACAACAAAAATAACACGAGATATAAACCAGTTGAACGTTCCAACATATATTGTATGTAGCATTACGTTTATTAATGTAAGCATTATGAATATGAAGTACACGACTCTCTCAGATAGGCGTTGTAATCATTTTTGCACATATCACAAAATTAAAGTGAAACATATGCTTCGCTCAAGAACAATATACATATATAATCATGTTAAACTCGAGAAAATTGAGGTTTTTAATTCGAAGAATCCATGGCTATTGTTTCAATATTATAATTTTAAATTATCCCCGATCTGACGCTTTTATAACATCCGGCTTACAACGAAAAATCGTTGAGTGAATGTTAGGATTTTATTTTAATGAGCTTGGGACTGTACGTGCTTGGTAACGGAAATTTTGAGTCCATTGAGAGTAAACGAGTTAATGTATGCTTCAATAAACTAGGATGTAAAATATTTAATTTGTTTTTGATGATTTTCATCACATTAAATGTCCTTGCTTTTGAAGTTTGGTAATGACGCTTTTACATAAATATGTGCCTAATAGTTGTTTTCATGTGATTGATTCATCTGAAACGTATGGGGAATGTGCGCATCACACGTTTCAATCCGGTGAAATAAAAAAAAGAGTATATTAATCGTTTAAACCCTCCAAGCATTTAAAGGAGCAGAGTATTATAAGTTCATGATATTGCATACAATACGCAATGAACAGTAAGAGGTTGGGCTAGTCATGCGCCACCTTAAATTTAATGATTTAACATTGACAGACTCTATCTAATAGTTTGAGCGACAAACATTCTAAAATAGGCTTATATTTGCAGCAATTCATTTTGAAATCCTTAATAGCACCGCGAGATTAGTTCAAATTCAATAGTAAGTTCTGAAACCTCCACCAACCGACCTAGAGGAAGAACAAGAGAAGGAAAAAATCAGTGTTACATATAGACACCGAAACCTTTCTGTTATTTGGAGCTAAGGACACCGTCCAACATGTTCTTTAATGACCATGTACTGATTGAATAAAAAAAGAAGCTTTCATTGATATTATGTTTTACTTGATTTCCTACAACTAAGTAATCATGCACAGATTTTGACTTTATATGTTTGTGTGATAGAGACATTGATCAATAAGCTCGACATTAATACAGACATAACGCTGACATTGTATACAAGTGCATTATCAGCAAATTGTCTGCAAGCATATAAGAAGAGAATGTTACCTAGCTCGTACTCCATGTTAAGGCATGATATAAAAATATTCTTTTAAACTTCATACTTTAAAAATATTTTTACTGAAAAATTAAAATAAATATTAAAAAGCTAAAATTGTAGCGATTTCAATTCGCTGTTGGGATTTCATTACAGGGTATAAGTTGTTTGGTTGTTTGTTTTTTGATACAGGATATAGGCGTATGGTAAAACAGTCTATGAATTTGAATAATATCCGTTTGTACAGTTGTTTTTAAGCTTTAATATATCAAGCGTGTTAACAGTGGGTCAATTAAAATTGTGGTGACTTATGTTGCTGATGGTTTTTTTTCATAAATGTAAACTGAATCCCACCCATATATGTACGAGCTGTTTAGCTATATTTTAATATGTATTTATCAAAAGTATATATTGATTAAAATGTATCCATAGCTAAAATGCACAAATACTATGTGTAAAATGCAATAAAAGCATTAGGTTACCGCACTATCATGAATCACACATACATATTTTACATATGTATACGCGCGCGTTCATAACATAAATGTTTGAGTTGTTTGCCATACTATTTGACTGGTGTATATATTATTTACAGTATCGTTAATCAATAATATTATGATAAGTACATTCGTTAAGTTTATAGAATGTTTTTTATTAAATGAACTAAACAAGATGACTATCATGTTAATTGTCTAAGAACATTCACTATCTAGTAAAGTGCACGTGTCTTATTGATGTACCCTAGTGTGCATGAAATGTTAGCATACGCCGAACGATGTTTGTTGTATCGCGTTAGCATATGCCATAGCTTTGTTATTTCCTGACACACTTACCGCTTACTGGCCTTGATACTATGCGATATGGAATGTATCGCACTGTAAGAGACTGAACGATTAAGTAGATGGTGAGGCTGTGAAAGCATTGAGTTTTGTTGGTGGATACCCTACTGGACTGGTAGGGTTTCTAGCCTCGGGTACTCAAAGTTCAAAATCGTTCAGTAACAACTAAACCAGCTGTAAATTACAACTATTACTCAAGTTTTCGTTAGTCAAGTAAATTCATTTTTTCTCTGTTGAGGTGTTTTCTGTTTCTCACCCCGAAGAAGCAAAATCTAGCTCCTGTAGAAGCAAAATCTCGACCCTGTAGACAATTTTAGTGAAATTATATTTATGTTTACATTTCATGGCCTTTCGATTTGCTTAATATAAAAGGTCGAACTTCATTTCCTCTGACTGCTATTGCATACACTAAAAGAGCGAACAACTGCAGCACCTTCAGCGCTTTGAGTATCACACGCTTTTAAACTATATTAAATACATCTTCAAGGGACCTTTTCACAGATTCGGGAATGTATTGAAGTTTGTCATAAAATGATTTATATTGATAAATGTAAACATTTGATAAAAAAAAACTCCATTAAAAAAATAAACAAAATAAAGAAAGCAAAAAAGTAACCCTCCACTCGGCTCGAACCACTGACCCCTGGAGAGAAAGTCTAGCGCTTAGACCACTAGGCCATTCCTGCTCACACTATGAATGATGTATTTTATTTTTTATATAAGCAATCCTCATAGTTTAACAAAATATAACGACAATAAGGGATCTCTCCAAAGAATTAAATCGTATTGCGTTGCAACGCTTTATAATTTTCAGGTTTTTAAATCGTCAACATATGATTGTAATGGATATTTTAAAGCATGGTAAATGTTCAGAATTACTGTTTCTTCACAAATATAATAACTACAACGAAAATTTGCGAATCTGAAACAATTTGTTTTAATTTCGTCAATTTACCCAAACCTGAAAGGCCCCTTTAAATTAACAAACAAATTTAGGTAGATCTAAAATTTGTTTACTATCCTGTCGTCATTTCATGTTGACGAAGTCATTTCACCAAAATAAAGCCATGCGATTGATAAGTTATTGATTTAGTAGCCAATAAAAACGCTTAAAAATGTTGTATTACACATGGTAATATAAACAAAATGCGTAATGGCTGTATTTTATTGAAATCAAGGTATAGCATGTGATAAAATATGATTCAAGCTATGAAAGTTTATTGCAAGGACATTCAACAGAACAGACACATAACAAGGAAACAATTTGTGTTTTTTTTTGCACTAAATTGAACAAGGAAATCAGTAAAACTGATGGATGCTTCCGAATGATGCTTTGTCGACATATGGGTTAATTTTGTGGAACAAAACGTGTGACATTGAAAATTCTATTATTAGCCTCGGTGACCTTGACCTCAGTGACGTCAAACCTCATCAAAAGGTAGAGGTCTATGCAAGGTACCTAAATGCGAAATATGTAAGAGATCTGTAAAATATTGAAGGCGCTATGAGAAACTGTAACAAAATGGTGATGGATAATCTATTATTAGACTTGGTGACCTTGACCCCGTGACCCCAGTGACCTCAAACCTCATCAAAAGGTGGAGGTCTATGCATGGTACTTACATGCCAAATATTTAAGAGATCGGTAAAGTATTGAAGGCGCTATGAGAAACTGTCACAACACTTTGATGGAAAATCTTATTAATAGCCTCCGTGACCTTGACCTTGACCCAAGTGACGTCAAACCTCATGTAAAGGTAGAGGTCCATGCAAGGTACCTGCGTGCCAAATATGTAAGATATTGGTAAAATATTGAAGGCGCTATTGGAAACTGTAACAAACATGTGACGGAAGGAAGTACGGAAGTACGGAAAAACGAAAGTACATGGCAACTATATTCTCCCCATATATATATATATATATATATATATATATATATATATATATATATATATATATATATATATATATATATATATCTATATATATATATATATATATATATATATATATATATATATATATATGGGGAGCATAAAACACAACAAATAACCGCATGCTTAAACATATTGTAAGCAATTCGCTGTAGATAAATAAACAAAAATAAGTAAACAATAACTGTAGACATTATAATAATTTTTAAATTAAATACTCTAAAATACCAACAATTTATTTGTTGATATGATGAAAACAATAAGGCATTCTTCCTGGGTAAATGTATATATACATACATTAATAAATATAAATATATATAATATATATATATGTGTGTGTGCACGTGTGTGCGTGCGTGTGCGTGTGTGTGTGTTTGTGTGTGCGTTTGTGTGTGTGCGTTAAGTTGTTGTGGTTAAAGTTTTCTAAATAATTGATATAGTCAATGCCATACTTGAAAAAGGGAAAACAATACATTTTTCCTGTATCGACCTGTTAGCAAGGAAAGCATTAACGTTCGCTAATAAATGACTGTTATTTTTATTTTGGTGGATATAACAGTGGGAAAATTATGCGCAGGCGGGTAACACTTAACTAAAAAGTAGGCAAAAACATTACAAAAGTGATGCGTGTCAAGTTCTTTCTTTGATATTACAATACATTCTTTTGAAATTTAATTTCTTAAATGCACTCTGATAACAACGCTATTTAAGGAAGAGGAAATAAGGTGTTTTAGAGCAAATTACATGCACGTTACATGCTTATATTATGAGTTCTTACATCTTAATTAAATGCATGTCCTGGTTTGTAAGTATGTCAAACTAAGTTTTTTTAAAGTGTTAGAACGTATTTAAATAAATACAATAAATTTATATTGTTTATTATTAATATAGCTTGGATATGAAAATTTATATTGTAAAAATACACTTGGAGACTTTTCTAACGAAACAATTTTCAAATTTGAATATCTCAATAAAGAGTTAAGATTTTTATTAAACATTGCACATTTGATCATTTATTTACTATATTCCGTGCATGATAACGATAAAATCATTAACCCGCTTTTGCACGTGGGGAAGATGTGGGTTTATCGGTTTGCAGTTGAACATGGTGAAACGTGATATGAATCTAATTGTATTTCGATTTCTTCATTTGCGTTGCATTAATATACCAGTAAAAACAACATAACATTAATTGAAAAATCAATGCGTCTCGTCTAACATTTAAGGAGCGAAACAGCGCAATCGGTATATTACAGGCTACCTTCCCAAATTTCTGATGCATCCGATCGTCAAATTTGAATGATTTCATCGTTTGCTGTACATACTGTAGACCAATGAACAAATGTACTATTTTAAACCAAATTTTACGTAGTTGTATCTGTCGCGGCGTTCGTGCTTCTGCATGTATGTCCGCAAGTCTGCATGTAAGCTTATTTACCCAGAAGGCCAGGCGATACGTGCACATTCGTCAGTCGGATAGCGGAATTTCAAATAACTTTACTCAAACCAGTAAGCACGTAAAAGAATGTTTATGATAGCCTTTTAAAAAATAAGAATACCCATATTTTCGAAAAAACAACAACATTAGAGATACCTAAGTCGCCCAATGAGTTAAGTCTGTGGAGTAAAGAAGTAGTTTTCTCATGAACGATAAAGCATACATTTCCCTCTCAATACGGTTGATTTAGACCCAACGCACGAGTGCCATGAGATGCTAATATTGTACGGTTTATGTAAAAAACATTGATGAACAACTGCCCGGAGGATTATTCACGGTTTTTAATGTTTATGCATTTGTTTAATTAAGACATACATTAACAATGCTCACAATAATGTATTCTGTTTAAAAAATTCTAAGCATTTATCAAAAAAAGCATTTAATAAATAATTGGACTTAATCCAGCAAAATGCTACTTACAGTACTGTATAACAAAAATTAGTTTACATGAGCAATTAGTTTATACGTACAATATTTATGCTTAGATACATATGTTATGGTATTAATAACGAAATAAGGAGTATATTGAGAGCCTTGAGGAAGTGATAAACATTAATGTGCATGATATTTCGACGAAAAAATCGATTTTCTGTTTTGTGTGAAACAACAATGAATAACGGAGTGAGATCGAAAAGAGAATCCCCGCAGCGCAATCAGAATAAATGATACATCTGAGACTGTCCGAAACAGCAAACGACAACGTGTGGTTACCGGAGATGAATCAAATTCAAAAAAAAAATGTGTGTTGAAGATAAGCTGTCACTACTATTTTCAGAACTGTCAACAAACGAATCAAACATGGTCGACTTTGGGCGTAAAATTGACAGTGTGCTACAACTCAGCTACAAAGTGAGTGAAATTGAAAATTCGTTAGAATACAGAACATTATAATAACCTTACTTGAGTAAAAGCCCGTTGATGCTGAAGCAAGATCTCGTTATTTTCGGCGGATATCCTAAGCGCATCAGTGAATAGTGTTGGGCAAATTAAGACTTTTCAGCGTGACACTATGAGGCTACACGAGCAAATTGTTATTGGTGGGGCTTATAGGCTCGGACTGTCCAGACGGAACCAACAGCGTCTCATATCCAGCAAAAACACATGTCTGGAAACAGAGTTATCCGTGATTTATTCTCAAATTGGAACACTATAATGAACGGAAACCGTCAAAATATTACAACCATGCCCCAAAAGCAGAACACGAAAAGTTCAAACAATAATTTCGGAATAGTGGCACGTTTTCCGCGAGCAAGCCCGAGTGACGCGACACAGATGGGCGACACAGGGGTAGTCCCGAACCACGACAATAAACAAATAAACCGACTATCCATCGACAGCGGAACAGAACCAACTATCCTGATTATCAAATTAGCACACATCATTCGCGAGGTGCAGCAACGGAGATGTCCCCAAGACCCCACACCGTGCCAGATCGGACGGAGCAGCCCTCGACCTCGCTGCGAACGCAGCGGTAGATCAAAAAGTCGATCGCGTGCACCAATGGGCCGTCGGGCTTTTGTACCATATCCACAGGATCGGAAGCATCCGGTCAGTCACTCTTCACAGGCGCTTAGACCGTTCAGGGACTAGCGCGATTCAACCATGGCAGGATATGACCGCACGTTCAAGTAGGACCATGAGAGGTACGCTGTTGCGGACATATTACAGTGAGTTACAGTAAGCTTAAAATCGCTACTCTTAATATTCGCGGCCTGAAACACAAACTCAAATTTTCAGAATTAATTCACTTTATATATAGTTATGATGTTATTTGTATCACAGAGACACACTTAGATAACACTGATATTGTAGATGTTCCTTATTACAAATTTATAAAAAAAATAGAAATAAAACTTACCTGAGAAACTCTGGTGGCATATGTATTTTCATAAAAAATGACATTCTTCATTTGACAGAAACTAAAAAAATCTAATATTGTATACGTTTTTAGGCTTAATATTTCCCAAATTTTAATAAGCACTGACGATTACATTATGTTTGGTGTGCTTAATGTTCTGCCAGAAAAATCTAATTTGCTAAACGATACTGATTTTCTACAATTAGACCACGAAATAAACATAACGTGCACAAAATTTAAAGTCACAATTCTTATTGGAGATATGAATGCCAGAACTGCCACGCTGTCCAATTTTCTTGTATTGATAATTTCTGTGAAGATTTACAGGGTAGCGATCCAGACACCCTTAGTACACTTAACAAGTCCCATATCTTAACCAAATGTAACCTAGCAAACATGAGACGTATTTAAGATGTCTTTATTTTGTTGTTTTGCGGTCGCGACGTCGCCGCCAAATAAACAACGTCTTTTCAACGTCTTTTTAGCAATATGATAATAACGTCTTTTAAAGACGTCGAAAAGACGTCTTTTTACCGATTAAATAATGACGTCTTTTAAAAGACGTAAAAACAGACGTCGATATAACGAAGCACTATAAAGACGTCTAAGAAAATTGCAAATAATCGTCTTTTCAACGTCTTTTTAGCACCATGATAATAACGTCTTTTAAAGACGTCGACGATACGTCTTTTTGCGAGATAGTAAATGACGTCTTTTAAATACGTCGAAATGACGTCTTTTTACCGCGATAATAATGCCGTCTTTTTAAAAGACGCAAAAAATACGTCGTTTTAACGTAACACTACAAAGACGTCTGAAAAAAATATAAAATAAACGTCTTTTCAACGTCTTTTTTAGCAACATGATAATAAGCGTCTTTTTAAAGACGTCGACTAGATTCTTTTGGGCGAGATAGTAATGACGTCTTTAAAATACGTTGAAAAGACGTCTTTTTACCGCGATAATAATGACATCTTTTAAAAGACGTAATAA
>NC_068355.1:151195859-151198359 GCF_020536995.1 Dreissena polymorpha
GTTAAAGTTCGAAAATTACGAACGTTGGATATAAACTTACCATGGCCCCCCAACACAACATCAACATAAAATAAAACTTCTGCCACAAATCATATATTTTGTGAACAGTATATGTAATATCACATTATGTATTCCTCTATAGTGTAACCACGAGTTTCTCGAGGATACGCTAAACTTGGATGAGCACTATTTATAACTTCATGTTCGTGCTGTGCATACCATGTTTGTAAACGTTGTGTTAATTGTTTTTTTTAATTACAAATGTGAAATGATGATGATAATATGTTATCGCAATAGTATTGACTTGTACATCGCTTAGAAGTTTACAACACACTTAAACTCCATACATATCAAAATGAAAACACATTATGATTTCTTTATTTGTAAGGAACTCATAAAGCATAACCTAAAGCGAAAAGCTTGTTTGTTATTATGTTTATTTAAACTATTGTATTAGTGATAATTATTGTTCCGGAATATTTTATTTACATTGAGTCGTCACAAAAGCCGCCTTAAACCGGATGATGAAATTAAAACAAACTCGAAATTTTCAAATACTGTGTTATTTTGATTTAGTATTATATTGATACAAATTATGTCCATGAATTATAAATAATATATAAGTACAATAATGGTACAGTAATATGAAAGTTATCTTGCTTATGAAATTAACTGCGCTATGTCTTTGACATTAGACATATATATAAACTGCATTCATGAATTATCATCATCACAAAATGTGGAACTAACAATTTCTTTTTTAAAAGGTTCACCACTTTGATACTTTCGTCGAAAGACATTACTTCATGTATTCTCAATTGCGGCTTAGTAAACGTTTGTTGGAAGGAGTTTGAACGATGTTGGACTTGTATTTGTAAGCAAATAATTAGTCATAATTCGGGACAACTATCTGCTGCCTCTTTTGGCAACTGAAAAAGAAATGTATTTGTTGGTTAACAAAGCTAATACAACTGCTGTATTATGTACTCCACGCGTACGCGTGTATCCATAGGGAGATATTTTAGTTGAGAATCATGGATACTTAAAATTGCTCAACTGTACGGTATCATATAATAAAAAGCGATGCATGCAAATTGGATGAAAAGGCAGTTACACCCGATGTAATCAAGCGGCAGACTTAAAACGAGCGAAAAGACCCACCCCATTATTTTCTGGACAATAGAATAGCATGTGCTTTTAAACTACGCAAAAAAATATTTAGCCGGTAGTAAACTGTCTCAGTCCCTTGCCGTCTTAAACAAATGTGTACGGGTTCAATTATCAAATTTTCAATTGTATTATAGTTATTATATCCGTTTTATTACTTATGAAGTACATTGCACCATTTCCGTATTCAAAGGTCCCAAAACAGACTGTTTTCCAGACTGTTGAATTCATCGTGATTGTGAAGTAAGCAAGTCACTACCACGTGATAAAACTCAAGTGTCGTCTGAATTCGTAAAACAAAAGTTTCAAATTAACATGTTTTTCTCTTGTATTAACTTGTTTACGCACAGTTGCTATGTTTCAGTTATTTAACTTCCCAAACAATACTTTTTTGCCTAAAACATCACATGCACGTTATCATTCATCCGATTTATTTGCGTAGTATTATTTGCAATGCAACGTTCTGTAAATAATTATATTGGCACGGTTTTCATGCAGCTTCTAATTGCTGGTGTCTCTGTATACAACATTTAATATGTCAACTTTTTTCTCTCAACCCGTTGTAAAGCTTAACGAGGAAGACATTTCAAACCATCTATAATATATGATTCATTCAAATGTAAAATACGGATCCCCGCCATAGTTGATAGATGTACCGACTTGTTTATTGCCCATAAACACCTGATTCAATCTTGAGAGCAGCTCTCCAGAAGGCTGCTTTATTGCTTCAGAATTTGCATATTAACGATATTAAATTTGATGGTTTTGCTTTCAGTATGATTTCATTCATACCCGTCATGATTTTGCACATTTAAAAAGAAAAAACATATTGTCAGCAAACCCATGGTATATAATACAGCCAAGTTGTGAGATGAAGTACTTTTGACAAACTTGCATTACAATATATCAATTTGTAAGATCTCGAAAACCATTCACCATACGAAAAAAAAAAATGGAAGTATAACGCAATTATAAAATGGAACACAACAATTTGTGCGCTGTGCACATGCATTCGATAATGCAAAAAAGAAAAATGAAGTATGGGGTACATATTCATGCTTAGGTTTCTTCTGCTCAATAAGTTGTATCAACCAATTGCGCTCCGAATAATAACTAAAAGAATGTGTTAAGTTAAAAACAAGTGATACATGACACTGTTCGTAAGTAAAAAATTAATGAAAGGCAATACGTGTATCTTTATAAAATACAAAGAAACGAATTCGTGTATGTTGCTTATCACAAAGTGACAGCACAGTTTGGAAAACGCCCCAATGTTCATATCGTGATACTACAAACATTAACGCACATAGACTATTTAACAAAAAGCAATTCA